>NC_030433.2:6825000-6832500 GCF_001660625.3 Ictalurus punctatus | reverse complement strand
TGCCTGCTCAAGCTTTTTATTATTGTGGTATTGGATTTCCTCCACGAAAGTCTCCTTCTAAAGGCCTTTACGCTTTCCCTGCAACATAACAAGCGGCCAGTTTTATCTTAAGAGGGAACAAATTACACTCCCCTCCAAAACTAATGGAACAGCAAGGCCCAGACTGCTTAAGACATTTGTGTTTGTGATCAAAAGATCAGTATTTCAGCTTTTATTTCCTGGTATTTATACGCAGATGTGTTAAACGGCATAAAATTTTAAAAACACACATCACATTTTGTATCAGAATGTACCACCTGATTTGTAGGTGAGCAAAAATACTGGAACACGTGACTGACGGGCGTTTCTTGTTGCCCAGGTGTGTCCAGTTACACTGAATGTCTAAATGATTAATAGCTCTGAACGTCTTACTCTTGGTTGCAGCCTTCAGTTTCATCTGTGAAGACTGTAATTTTTGTTAAAAAGGATAAACCGACATGAAGATCAGAGAGATGTCTATGGGAAAAGGAACCTGAATTAGAAAGAAACCACAGGTGTATGGAGTAACAGTACCTCCTCCACAGAGCAGGGGTGAAGGCAACACAATGTTTTTGTTTGCTTTTAATGCACACAAAAATTCAGTCTGTGCACTTTTAATAAAACTCCAGGACTAATTATTGTGTGGAAAATATCTATTTTTTCCATTTGTACATTTGGAGAGAGAAACATCTGCAATCTGACATCTTTAAGGTGAGAAATCTTTAAGTCTAATACAAAATAATATAGACAAATAAGTTATGATAAAAATGTTTAAAAAAAAAAAAAATTCAAAAGACATGATTACATGATTGTGGAACACAAATATTTGTTTCGTCGCACAAAATTTTACATGGTTATGTATTATAACTGTATTTCCATCAATTTTATAACGAAAACAAGATGGTTCTTAGTCATATGAACTATATAAAAAAAAAAATAGTCAAATAAATACGAAAAAAATTATTTTTAAAAAAAAGGTAGGAACGTTTTTGGATTTACGAATACTGCAGCAATTTTGTATTTATTTGAGAAAGAACATACAATATTTAATACACTATTTTTGCTGGAAAACGCAGTATTTTAACATTTGGGCCGCCAAATGCAATAAAAATCAGTGTTTCAGAAACCAATGCATCGGCACTGATAAGAGAACATCTAACAGACACCGGTTCCTCCTGCACCCTTTACAGCTAAAAGCTGCTTCCTGTTCACGTGTCCCGACTTTCAGCCGCAGACTCAGACCTCAGAGCAGAGCTGCTCTACTTCCACACTTAGAAACTGGAGAAGTGATGAACAGTGTTGCTGCTTTACCACTAGAGGGCAGTGATGTTTAGTCAGCGTACAGTCTGAACAGCTCCAGAGTTAACTCCAGTTCAAACCCAATCCTCCTGACGCAGTCGGGCTGTCAGCTCAGCTCACGCTGACAGCCAAACATCGGTACGATCCAATCACAGGCCGGGAAGAGTCCGTGTTTATCTGATCGATCATTGTTAAAATCTAATAGCACAGAGTCAGCATCCTATATATATATATATATATATATATATATATATATATATATATATATATATATATAAATAAAAAACACAGTATCTCACAAAAGTGAGTACACCCCTCACATTTTGGTAAATATTTGATTACATCATGACACTCCCACCATCATGCTTGACTGTAGGCAAGTCAAACTTGTCTTTGTACTCCTCACCTGGCTGCCGTCACACACACTTGACACCATCTGAAGCAAATAAGTTTATCTTTGTCTCCTCAGACCACAGGACATGGTTCCAGTAATCCATATCCTTAGTCTACTTGTCTTCAGCAAACTGTCTTGTGCATCATCTTTAGAAGAGGCTTCCTTCTGGGACGACAGCCATACAGAGTAATTTAATTCAGTGTGTGGCGTATGGTCTGAGCACTGACAGGCTGACCCCCCACCCCTTCAACCTCCGCAGCAATGCTGGCAGCACTCATACGTCTATTTCCCAAACACAACCTCTGGATATGACGCTGAGCACGTGCACTCAACTTCTTTGGTCGTCCATGGCGAGGCCTGTTCTGAGTGGAACCTGTCCTGTTAAACTGCTGTATGGTCTTGGCCACCGTGCTGCAGCTCAGTGTCAGGGTCTTGGCAATCTTCTTATAGCCTAGGCCATCTTTATGTAGAGCAACAATTCTTTTGTTCAGATCCTCAGAGAGTTCTTTGCCATGAGGTGCCATGTTGAACTTCCAGTGACCAGTATGAGGGAGTGTGAGAGCGATGACACCAATTTTAACACACCTGCTCCCCATTCACACCTGAGACCTTGTAACACTAACAAGTCACATGACACTGGCGAGGGAAAATGGCTAATTGGGCTCAATTTGGACATTTTCACTTAGGGGTGTACTCACTTTTGTTGCCAGCGGTTTAGACATTAATGGCTGTGTTGAGTGATTTTGGGGGACAGCAAATTTACACTGTTACACAAGCTGTACACTCACTACTGTACATTGTAGCAAAGTGTCATTTCTTCAGTGTTGTCACATGAAAAGATATCATCAAATATTTACACAAATGTGAGGGGTGTACTCACTTTTGTGAGATACTGTGTGTGTGTGTGTGTGTGTGTGTGTGTGTGTGTGTGTGTGTGTGTGTGTGTGTGTGTGTATAGAGAGAGAGAGAGAGAGAGAGAGAGAGAGAGAGAGAGAGAGCGCTGCAGTGTTGAACTGTGGCCTACAATGAGTGTGAAAATGTATACGGGTGAGTGTGTGTGTGGTCTATGGTGTGAAGGGCAGGCACTTTAAATCAGTGATATAGTTTATTAAAAAAAAAAAAAAAAAAAAAAAAAAAAAAAAAAGGATGAAATGTGTTTACTCTGAATCGGGTTGGGCTCCATAAATCTCTCTCTCTCTCTCTCTCTCTCTCTCTCTCTCTCTCTCTCACACACACACACACACACACACACACACACACACACACACACACCATTTCCTCCAAATTACACACCTATTGTGTTAGTAGTGTTTATGTAGTGTGTGTGGAAGACTCCCTGTCTCCCAATTTCTCACTCCGGATTGCACGCGTGTGTGCATGAGTGTTTTCATGTAGGTGTCTGTAACTGTATCTGCATGCATGTGACCCATACTAAGAAACTGAAAAGAATACCTGGGGTACATGTTTCTGTATGTGTGACTTACATTTGCAGGATGTGGTGTGTGTGTGTGTAACAACACCCAGCCTGTCATACTGAGAGCACACACAGACACACGTAAAGATCACATCATTCGCACTGTTGAGGCTGTCAATCAAGCAAGCCGATTATAATATTAGGCCACGCCCACTCGGACCCAGTTCTGTCTGATCAGGGAATCGGGCTGGTGTTTAAAGGATGAGGTCACGTGCTGTTATTCTGAATCATGTTCCCGGATTTTTTTTGAAATTCTTGACAATCTTAGAAAATAGATGGTTTATTTTAGTTTGTAGTTATTCTCAGCTCAGTTTATCCTATTGAAAGGACGGATTTTATAACTTCAACTACGTTTTTGCCTCTAAACTGCAAAAAAAAACACAAAAAAAAAACACTAATTATTTAGAATAATAAGTATATAATTATAGATTTTTTTTTTGAAAAACCCAACAACAACAACAAAAAAACTGGCCTGAAAACCGCCAAGTTTTTTTTTCTTTTTAACTATTATTATTATTTATTTATTTATTTTCTGGGCCAGTGTGTCCTGCATTTGAACAGACATGGACCGGTTCTGAATCAGAATCAAGTACCATGCCTTAAAAGATATTTATTTATTTAAAAAAAAAAAAAAAAAAAAAAAAAAAAAAAAGTTTCGCTCAGTTCTCATTCCTCATATTCAGCCTGCATGGAGATGTTCTGCGGTACTGTCTGAAGGTCAGAATCATGCCTCTTTGTGTGAATCTCCAGAGATTAAAACAATTCGAGAGAGGGGAAAAAAAAAAAGCCACGGAGAAGTGTTGTGTGTGCGGACTGGTAGTAAAAAACAAAAGGTTGTAGTCGGTATAAAAAAAAAATAAAAAAAAAAACAAACAAAACAAAACACGATGCGCCTTTAAGATCTAGACGCAAAGTCAACCTTCCGGTGTTTGTAAAAGCCACACGTATCATCCAGGCACTGAAAAGACCTCCGTTTCAGTGACTACGACGACGACTCTCGGGTCCCCTTGGTAACACAATCTCCATGGTAACGCTTACGTGATGACATCGCCGGGGCGGTGTCAGAAGGCAGATGGCCCAGACAGGAGTTCGGCTCCGAGGCTCTGATTAAAACACATCCTGACCGACGTGAAGCTAAAACCTCAACAGAACCTCGATAAGTGTTTCGGATAAACACGTGTCCTCGACGCAAACGCCGACGCAAAGATTTGTTCGACACTTTAGTCCGAGGGCATTCAACTCATTTACGCCAGTCCAGAAGCCGGACTGGAACGGGGCTCCGTGACCATCTGAATACAAAGAGCATTCAATTCCTTCCTCTTATAAGAAGTAGAGTGGTATCAAATCACCCAAACCTCGGATATTAATCCTGAACTATTCCACTGAGTAAATACGTGAGTCATTTCCACTACAAAGTACAAATACTAGAACTATACAGAGAACCGCATCCAGAACGCTCTCCAAAATTCACACCACTGAACTCTCTACTTCCAGGTCAGGGAGCTGTCCGTCCAAATCTCACTAGCCAATGAGAGTAGAGCACTGTTAAGCCCCGCCCACACACGAGACTTGTACCAGAATGGCGATCGTAAACTTGCGGAGCGTAAACGTAAACTCCGGCAGCGCGTTTATAAACCGTGATTGTGAAACTGAAAACCAGTAACACGGTTTTTGAATAAACAGTTTTTATTCTCTCTCGTTGTAAACTTTTGATCTTTTTGGAAAAAAATAAAAATAAAAAAAATACAGAACCCCCCCACAAACAACCTTACGTTCGATACTTTTGGCGCAAATTTAATCCCGTAGTCTGTCACAAGATTTCTGTGCAGCTATCCCTGCAAAGAAGATTGCGAAAGCAAGAGAAGTATTGCATGGCTTGGTGGCGGCCAATCGGACTGCGTCGTGTCAGACCGCGTGCTGAAAAAAAATCTGAGTGGCGCAAAATATAGAAGAGGTTTTCCACCGCGAGAACCGTCTGTACACGAATAAGCAATTTCACTCTGGCACTAAAAACCTTTGCGCTGCACTGCAGTGTGAACTTGAGGTCACGGGTTAGAGGAAGTGTGGATGTAGTGATGTTGGGCTCACCCTGTGCTGCTCGATGGAGTCGATCCACTGGTGACGGTGGTCCGGGTCCAGAGCCCTCAGGTACCACACGCTGTCGTTAACACTGATATCCAACCTGCACTCATCAAACTCATGGGGCTGTAAAGAATGAGACGGGGAGAGAGAGAGAGAGAGAGAGAGAGAGAGAGAAAGAAACATAGAATTTTAATTACGAGTAAACATGAACTGGTGTCTACAAGGCACCGATAAATTATTTTTAACTGCTGTGTAGGAAAATGTGTTTATAAAATAGTAATGCTGTTTAAAACAAACCTAAGGAAAACGTTACACTAATAAGAGCGACACTAATATGGCTTTGATCGATGGCCTGGCGGTGTAAGGACGGCAGAACGCTAAGTGCACTCCCATGATCCCCTTCCACTTAGCGTGGAACTCCAGCTCTGTGATCTTGTGGTCACGGGAGCTGAATCTTAAACCACTGAAACGTACAGAGCACTTATAGTAGACAATACTCTTCTGTTAGAAACAGCACATTATGAACATTAGAAACACCACCACCAGACTTTCAGAGTGGCCTGCATGCAGAACTCATCCGTAATCCTTTCACCGAATCCTTCTGAAGAGGAGACGATATTAACGAGAAGAAGAATGAGAACCACAGGTAATAGGTAGTCCCGAGGAGAAACGGATTAGCCTCGTCGATTCAGTCAAAGAGGGAAGCTCTTAAAAGGACAGCTGGAGGGCTGGTTTCGTTGGTTAATTATTTTTATATCTATCTGTCCATCTTCGATGAGGTTTATTTTCAGCATGGACGTCACATCGAGAAGCTTCCGTGATGTGTGGGAACGAGCTGAATGTGGCTAATGGTGAGGGTGGGAATGGAAAAAATAAAGAGGCACGGGGTCAGGGTGGGTAGCGGGAGCACACCGAGCAAAAACATCACGAATCCGTCGCTACAGACCGGGTTTGAGTGGAGATACTACACACCCCGGCAGCGTAAACACGCTTCCCGAACTAAAGACCTGGAAAGCTTGGATTTGAATTTTGTGCAGATTTGAATTTTAAAATGTAAATTTTTTTACCCATGTTTTTAACCAAAGATTTGAGAAAAGTTTTCCATGTTCTCCCCACAAATAGTGATCTTAAACAGCGGCTGCGGGCTTCATATACTTATATTATTTACATAGTATTTAAATTTAATAACGAGCCAAGTTCCATCTAATAACTCGTTAAGATTCATTTACAGTCCCGACTTCAGTTCTAAAAACATTCCTGACATTATGAATGGGTAAGTCGTTAAAAAACACCTAAATAAAACACCAATGCTAGCTGACTGTGTAAGCAGGTTGCAGGTTCCCCCCCTTGACTTAACGTGTAAATGGTAGCCATTACATATTTCAAGCCATGCCCCACTGCGTGGGTGTGTAGGTAACATTCTAGCTAGTTAGGCTACAATAACATTAGCTAGCTAGCAGCCAAAGATGGCAAGTTAATAGAAATTTTTTTGGTAGGTATGAACAGGAATTTGGAATTAGCAGCCAATACTAGCCACTTGATAAGAATTTTGTACTACTTTTTTCAGTAGTACATAAAAACGTAAAAAGCTCGTCACGGTTCGTAACCCTACTCTGCATCTCGTCGCTTTACTTTATAGACGAAAGCATGACTTCACTTTTGGCCTAGTTTACATTGTAGAAGAAGAGAGAAGAAAAAAAAAAAAAGTAGCTTGTCACATGACCAAGACTTTCCCATAGAGGAAAACGTACCGTTACGGCTATTACAAAGCCCCGACACCGGAGACTCCTTCCAAAAATATGTTAAACAAGCACTGCTTTGCTAAATCGACAACACTTTACAGCATCAATTTACATCAGTATTTACATCAGTATTTTTTTTAAATTAGAAATGGCACCAATCCAACACCCAGGATAAGGATCGGGCCGATACCTGTAAAAAATTAGACTAGAAAAAATCTAATAAATAAATACATAAATAAAATCATCCTGTAAATGTAAAAGATTCGAATTGAATTTGGGGGAAATTTTGATTTTTGGAAACGAAGATGTTTACGTTTAAATACAGATGTGACCGTATTCATCGCTAGAAGTGATTTTTTTTCACTTATATTTGTACATCGTTACGTTTATTATTTTGACAACGCGATTTCAGTGCACAAGCTGCGATTCTGTTTAAGTTTTGCTTTACAAAACGAATCATTTTAGCAGGTTTCAGCATCAGTTTCAGTAAA
>NC_030433.2:6770000-6820000 GCF_001660625.3 Ictalurus punctatus | reverse complement strand
AACCCCCGCAGCACGGGGAGAACATGCAAACTCCGCACACACAGGGCCACGGCGGGAATCGAACCCCGAACCTGGAGGTGTGAGGCGAACGTGTTAACCACTAAGCCACCGTGCACCCCCCACGATAATCCAAAAGATCAAAATAAAAAATGTAAAAAAAAAATACTTGACACGTGTCAGGAGTACAGGAAATTGCTCTGCCTCACGCTCTGACTCATGCAGTCCAGCTGATAAAGAGCTTCGTAAATCAGCTGGTAAGCTGAATCAGGTGCATTTAGCGAGGAGGACACGCTAATCAGAGCAAAGTGTAAATAGGCTAAAGGTTGCTGAAAGGCAGAGTGGTGTGTGTGTGTGTGAGAGAGGGTGTGAGAGAGAGAGAGAGAGAGAGAGAGAGAGGGAGGGAGTGTGGATGTGAGCTGTTGGTCCTGGAGTGGAGCCAATAACACTAAACGAATAGCAACAGCAAGCTCAGCTCTGGAGCAGGCCCAGGATTTAACATGCGACAGCACAAGCACACACACACACACACACACACACACACACACACACACACACACACACACACAATATGGCCCTGAGACTGGCCTGTTTTTTATCACTGCTCTGAGGTTTTGGCAGGCGCGAGTGCGCACACAGCTCTCGGGGGAAAAAAAACCCAAAAAAAAACATGTACCCTCAATCACACACACTTTTTACAATGCTCTTACCCGAGTTCAGCGGCTTTGTCTACAAACAGCCGAGCCTTTATCAAATATTCAGCGAGTCAATACGGACAATGTGTGTGTTCCCGGCTTCCACACGGGACGGCGCTTAATCGGTCCTGCGCGTGACCCGACTGTGCTCCGGTTAAACACTCAACAATCTCAGGGGGAGAACTAAAAACAACAAGTCCAACCAAACTCAAACAAAAAACATAAAACTCCGTTCAAACCACGCTGTAACGCTACTCCACGTGTAGGACACGTATAAAACGGCGTTCTCGGTCAACGAGTACATCAAAGACTTATTTATTTTATTTACTTATTTAAATCGTCCTCAAAAGGTGGAGAAATTGAGAAATCTCCATTTTCACTACTTTCACTTAAACAGTTTTCTTACGGATAAGCAAACAAAGTGTAAGAACTCTGAATAACGGATCATCAGATATCGAACAGCTGCTTTAAGAATCGAAATCGTATGGCGTCATAGCGGATTCGGTGATATCCTTAAACACCGAATTATAGCCTTAAGAAAGGAAATCGTATCATGTCAGATCGAGTGGTTTCATCAAACATAGCATCGCAGCGTATAGTATCGGAACGTATATTCAGCGGCATCGTTAAATATCGAACCGTTGCCTAGAGACTCGAAATTGTATGGAAGCCTGATGTTTCCTATCTTTACGGCACTATTTTTACATGATTATTGTGATATTAATAACGTTCACTCCTTAGTACAAATGACAAATTAAATTTGAAAATAATACAAAATAGAAGCATTCAGACTTTTTGTTCACCAATGTACATTTCATATAAAATAAATAAATAAATAAATAAAATAAAGATCAAAGCACATCTTTATAAGACGCTTGACTTATGAGACTTATGAGCAGCCATGGAAGCAGGTTATCTTTCCCCAAATCTCCCAACCCTTCCGACATCTGTTTCTCCCTCTCGCTGTGTGTCTACTCCCACTTATTCTCGCTCTATCTCTGCCAGCTGTAAACACCTTTAATGCAGATCTTTATCTCCGTGCTAAATAAACGAGTTCCTCGCTGATCAGACTGGAGCAGCTGCAGTAGCTCGGCATCGACTCAGAGATTAAGCAAACGTTAACCATCGACAGAACTGACCCTGAAATAGAAATGCAGGATTTTCTTCAGACGAGACTGCAATGAGAAATGGTATCTGCATGGAGAATGGCGGACAGAATATGAATAAGCCAAAAGCTCCGCCTACTAAAGCCGTCTTCAGAGGCAGAGTCATGTCAGAAATTCAATGTTTTCAGAAAATTATGCTTTCTGAGGTGTAACTGACAAGCACAGAGGCCACGCTTCCTCCACTGTAACTGACAAGCACACAGGCCACACCCTTCTTCCCTGAATCTGACCAGCACAGAGGCCACGCTTCCTCCACTGTAACTGACAAGCATAGAGGCCACGCTTCCTCCACTGTAACTGACAAGCACACAGGCCACACCCCTCTTCCTTGAATCTGACCAGCACAGAGGCCACGCTTCCTCCACTGTAACTGACAAGCATAGAGGCCACGCTTCGTCCACTGTAACTGACAAGCACAGGCCACACCTCCACTGTAACTGACAAGCATAGAGGCCACGCCTCCTCCACTGTAACTGACAAGCACACAGGCCACACCCTTCTTCCCTGAAACTGACAAGAGGCCACACCTCCACTGAACCTGACAAGCACAGAAGCCACACCTCCTTCCCTGAGACTGAAACACAAAAGCCACGCCTCTATGAGAACAGAGACCACACCCCTTTCACTGAAACAGAGACACAAAGGCCACACCTCCTCCTCTTGCACCAATATGTACAATAAAACAAACACTCCTTCATTAAAACTGACACACCCAGAGGCCACGCCTCCTCCACCCACAAATCTTTTCACCACTTCTAAGAATGTTTAGTACAATACAATAAAAACATTTGCACACACTGTTCACCATCAACGCCGGCTTACAGAAGTCTATAGATGTTTTTCTCCCACGCGCCTCTGTTTATCCTGTTTAAAAAAAAAAAAAAAAAAAAAAAAGGGAGTACTTTAAGCCCCCGCTGGCGAGTTCAGCATATGGTCAGCATATGTTCCTCGTCGATGAAGTACTGTAGATGCTGGGAAAAGGAGGGAAGGGGTCTCACTGGGCTGTAAGCATGTCAGTGTGTCTACATGTACTGTGCGGTATAACACAAGGGACAGCTATCCACTCTATATAACGACCGGTTCACCTCGTCAGGTTACTTCCCGTTTCAGACGCACGTCATTTGCTAATCTGTGAAAATGATCTCAGGTTACAGAACAGTGCAGTGTTTCATACAGACGAGAGATGTGGTGGGTTCTACTGTATGTTATCACTGTTATGCATCAGTACAGGCCAAACAATATAAAGAAAACAATTTTATAAGATCGGAGCACTGGTTACTGCACGGCCCACACACACACACGCCTCATTACACTCTGAATGGGAAAAAAACAAACAAAAAAAAAACAACAACCTCAATTTAGTTTATCAAAGTTTGAATTCTATTTACGGGACCAAAACGACATTAAAAGGTGCGGTAAATGATTTTTAAAATCAGGACATGCTTTGATATATTTATCTAAACAAAGTTCTCCTTACCGTCATCATGTATAACCTCCATTTGGAGGAGAAACCAAGGGTAGATATTCAAAGCTATGAATTCTTTAAACAAAACAAATCAATTTATCACGGCACATCTTGGCAGCAAGAAACACCTGTGGACAGGTGTTCAAAAAGATTACCTAAAAAAAAAAAAAAAAAATTAATGGGTGGGGCTCAAACAAGACGTAGATATAAAATCTGAGGAAACGAGAGCTGAAATTCTGATCTCGTCTTTTGCTCTCCAACCCAAACGTCATCAACGTATACCGAAAAGAACAGAATCGACCTTGCTGTTCCGATACTTTCAGACAGGCCTGTATGTGTGTGTTTGATGATGTTATTTTACTACATCTTAAAAATGGAATGAAGGAAAAATAGAGTCTGTAAAAAAAATTGCCTAATTTTACTCTTTATTAGCTGCTTCCAATCGGTCTGTAATAAAATAAATAAATAAATAAATAAATAAATAAATGAATGAATGAATGAATGAATGAATGAATGTCCGCAACATGTCAGAAAAGCGTGCGATGACAATTTATCATGATAGCGTTCCATATTTTTTTGGAACGTTTCCTTATTTTTTCACAACCAAACAAACCAATCTGAAAAGAGAAACACCCCAGGATTCGAAGTAACCCAGCTTAACGAGGTAAGGGTGCAAGATCCCCGTTTAACCCCGCCCCCTGCAAGACCTTATCGACTGATGAGCCATATATGGTTGACGAGTTACTGAAGGGTTCTTCGATGTTTTCAAGCAACATATACGGTCGACGTAGACCAAAGGTGTGCGATCAGTCGAGGAGTCACCGAAGGGTTCTTCGATGTTTCGACGGACGCGCCACATCTTTAACGGCACTCGGCTGACGAGGAAGTAAAATGCCAGATCAGCATGGACGAGTTCCAGCTCCCGAGACTGCAGTGTTTGAGCACTGAAGCATAACTTCAGCACATACACATGCCCATGGAGCATAGAAATACAAACACACATACACACCTACACAGCAGGGAGTGTGGGGGGGCTGTTGTGTTTTGATGGGAAGTGAAATGAATCACCTCAGAGAACAGTGTGTGTGTGTGTGGGGGGGTTACATACAGTGTGTGTGTGCTACATTTAAAAGATTAAGAACCTCCTTTCATGTTTCTCTGTTGTTCCTCCTCGCACTAGCACGTCATCTAACCTCTCTGTAACCTTCCATCTCTTTCCCGTCCTCTCACACATTTCTTCTTTCCCTCCCCTTGACCTTTCCCCTAGGAAAAAAAAAACACAAAAAAACCCTTCCTGCCCAAACATGCGATAAGCCCCGCTTTAAGGACCGTTGGAGCGTTTGTGTTGACTGGGCCAATCCAAGAGCAACCTCTACCTTGCCTCTCCGTGGCATGGAGACGTCGGCCCCCATCAGAGATGCAGCCGAGTTAGACGCACATTAGTGCACGAGAAGGGTGTGTTTAAAAACGACAGGAAAAGGGACCGATGGAGTCGTGTCATCGTGTCATCCTGTCATGTACTAATGTTGCGCAGGTCAAGGGAAGGATCACAGAAAGAAAAAACACCTCAGACCTCGAGAACGGGGGGGTTTTTTTTCCCCCCCTGAAGGCAAGAGTAAATCCGCTTCACATGAGCCCAACTCTGGCGACATTGTTGAGATGAAAGCGGGGCGAGCGTGTGATTATGAAAGCTTTTGTTTTTCACAGCGAGAGCAGAACCCGGCACACCTCCAGGACCTCCACCCCGTCCAACTCTTGTTTTGAATGCGCTATTGTTTTAATTTAAGTGTCCGTTCCTTATAGATGATGAAGATGGAGCAAAAAAGGGGCGGAGACTCACACTTTTCCTGTCATTTTTGTGCATGAAAACAGTAAATGAGAACTTATGGCGGGAAGGAACAGAAGCTGTGAGTGGGGAACTGCGTCATACGGTTATAATTTGCAGAAAATATCTCGATAACTCGACCGGTATTTAAGCGGCACGCAGTCGATCATAACGGACGTACAAACATGACTCCGATGTACTATAATCGATGGACTTTGGCTTCACTGACCTTTGAGCCTTTTTTTTGTTTTGTTTTGCTGAATTAAACATGACGTCCATGCAGAACGGCGTCACGGTCATAATAAGTAACAAAACACTGTAACACAGGTTCCTCAACGATAGTGTCACGATAACTTATAGGTCTCAGGTGGGCGATACGACAAAAATATCATATCGCGATACTTGAGCACGGTAGATCTCACATGCCTGGAGCACTAGCTAATACATTTTGGATAATACTACATAAAGGACCCAAAATGACATTACCAGGCATTCTTACAGTATTATTACTGCTAGAGATTATCAGAACACATCCCGTCGACCTGTTCGAGCTTTCGCAGCAGTAAACGGTGCTTTCCCGAGCAGGCCTCGTCCGAATGTGGATATTACCGACACGAAATGCAATCATGTCCTATTTGATTCCTCCGACGCATCCTGGTAATGATGATCAGCGCTGGTTTCTCCGCCTCTGGCCTGCTAAAGCTCGTTAAAGAGAATCAGACAGCCTGGGGGTTTACATACAGCCTCGTCTAGCGTGGTCTATACTGCGCCATCGAGATGCATTACGCCTACCTAGTTTAGAGCTAATAAAAAGACACACAACCATATTTTCTTTCTTTTTAAAAAAAACTAAAAAAAACTAAAAATTAAATAAATAAGTAAATAAATAAATAAATAAATAAATAAATAAACGCTCCATATTGGAAGCATCTGATTGGTTGATCAGGATTGTTTTGTTATTTATCAGATAAATATTAGCCCTCGACTCCAATTACGTTAGCTAACATTGTTTTGGCCTTACGATGATGTTAGCTAGCTAGAAAGCGTGATATGGGTATATAGTCAGTCATTTTGGAGAAGCTTGCTTGATTAAAGATCAAAATTCGAACAAATACAACTTCCTACAAAGCCACGCCCCCGTTTTGCGGCTGACAGGAACCTTCTTTGCGGACGTTCCACGACATTACATGTAGCCAGAAATAGATTTTTATTTTTAAATTAATGGCATGTCGTTCATTAATGATTACATAATTCACGAACGTCGTAAAGAACACTTGTTGTAAAAGTATCGACATCGCAACAACGCCGGTGATTAATTTCCTGCAACTGCACGACGCAGAATGGGTTACGTGATGACAGCTACACTTTATAGTATACGTATAGCGAGATCACGTGTGGGCAAATTCATAGCTGTCTGGATTCGATCCCAGGGGAGACGTGCACGATTCTGTCACCTTACAGATGACGGGCTGAGAAACCAGTACAGCCTGAATAGGGCTAAATACCGATACCGGCATGTACAGACGTACGTCCATCACATCCAGGCATGCGAGGGCAAAGCATTTGGAGGATTTCTCAAGACCTACACCAGACAAGCCTGAAATGTTCCTGCGCATGCCAAGAAAGAACCGGATTTCAGTCAGGAATGCCTCCCAGAACGCTGGTTAATAGCCATAAAAAAAATAAAAAGAAGCGCAAACAGCTCCAAAGTTGCGTAACTCTCTCACTGTTCGCCGTCGAACCGGCCCGCCTGTAAACGGACTCCATTTTCATTCTCAAACTACAAAACGCAAAACCTTGGAAACTGGGATACAGAATAAACCGAGAGAGAAGACGACGACAGAAGTAGCAGACGTACACCATGACTCAGTGATTTACTACTTTTTTTTTTTCTTTCTCCTTTTACACAATACGAAGGTAAACAGACTAATAGAGCTTCCAAATATGGCTCATTGTCAGTGGGCGTCAATCATCACGGTCAGACCTGGAATTAGCAACTCTCCAGGCTCTCTGCTTGAAATAAACTGCATGAGGAGTGGAAACGTAACTCCACCACACCTCGACCGAAAATCTTTAGGTTCATCCGACACATCCGATTACGACCTGAACCAGGAACGTTAATCTGATTCGGCTTGTCAGCAGGTTTGGAGCTAGAAGAGGACTAAAACACAACGCACTAAACCGCGTTTTTAACGCAGGAGCGCCACGTTTTCACATCGAAGTCTGTGGATACGAGTTACTCTCTTCTCCATGAAGAATCTAGAACGATCAACAGTCATGCATGCATTTTACACGCTCCGATATTAACCTATATAAGTCCCTCCCCCTTCCAACCATCCCACGTTGGTAACGTTTTCCCCTGGCGCTTTCGTCTCGAGTTTATTAAACGTGCAATACAATCCATCGATGCACGTTCGACTTAACTAGCATTAGACAATCATCACTCACTCGTACAGGATTTCATTCAGTTTTTTTGTAATAATTGCGCCCAAAAACATTCAATTTTGCTGTGGCTTTTTTCAAAATTTGTGACATGTTAATTTTTTCTTGATTTTTTTTAAACTAAAGATTTACTAAAAGTTTGCATACACACTTTACATACGTTTCTATACATAACATCTTTTTCTTTTAAACATTTCCAGTGTCTACATCTTAACCCAATTTATTTATTTATTTTTTTATAAATAAACGTCCGCCTTGTGGTTACCTTAAAACCCTGTATACATGCACACTCCAGTTTCTAGAGCAGTCAAATGATTTGCGAAAGGACTACTTAAGAAAAGAAAAAAAAAAGGGGGACTTTCTGACACACTGGCAGGTTTCAGCGAGTACGGACATCTTGTCTGGTGAATACGTTTGTCCTTGATTCGTTCCTTGGATTCTCAGGAGGAGAAAAGAAACAAGGAGACGCAATTTTAGAAACGATAAGCACCCATGTCCTTGTTTTTTTTTTTGTTTTGTTTGTAAAATTAAAATCATACTATTTACGCAAAACTGAACTCCTTTCTTACAGGTCTCATTTCAGAAGGGTGCATACAGTACAAGCGCATAACATTTAAGCCACGCTTCGGGGATAAATTGCTGATGTGGTTTACAATTCGTGGTTTAATCATTAAAGAGACGGGGCGAAAGGCAGCACGCCTTTACCTTTAACTCAATCTGTTTCTATGACGACTAAACCTTTGATCCTTTCCCCCCACCCTGCTTTACCCTCCCTCCTTTTTGGAACTGAAAATGTCGACAAAGTGCGCTCACAAAGTGCGGCCTGCTTAACCCGAGTCACCCGACTTGCTAATCTTCAACGTAATGTTCGTTTCAACTTCAGGTCCTTTTTAACCACCAAAAGCGGAGTCTCTTTTGCACTAGATCTGACGGATGCACGGCTACTGTGTGGCTCGATAAATATTTGTCAGTGGTGATAAGAAGTTGAGCGGCAGGTACAGGTTATAACGACACTGCCGCGAGTCACAGAGGTTCCTCGCTTGCAAGGTGTGTGTGTGTGTGTGTGTGTGTGTGTGTGCGCGTGTGTGTGTAAGTGCACATGGGAGGAAATAGGCCACACTCTGTCTGTGTCTGGCAGGCTGCCTGTAGCTGATGGCAGCATCTCTGTCTCTGCATCACCGCTCCATGATCTCAGTGGTACAACCGTTAGGACACCATCCCGGCAAAGTATATTTTTAACATTGTAGTGAACTAGCTACTGTTTAAAGCGGTTGCCATAGAAACCGTCTAGAGTGCAGCAAAACGGCGCTAACATCACATCATCACAAACATTCAGGATACGGACACGCCGCGGCTGACCGGACAGATGCTCGTGCTCAGGTTCTTACCATGATGACGGCCTTGCTGAGGCACAGCGAGCCCCTGCAGCCATACTCCCTCTCATCCTGAGACTTGTAATAACTCAGAGTGTTGTTCTTCAGCACGACCCAGCGATCCTGCCAGCCATGGATGTAGTTGGTCCACTGTGGATGCAGGCAGAAAAGACAGAACAGTAGCATCAGCGTCAGACTCAAACCCATGTCTTCACAGACAATTTTTTTTTATAGAACATACAGTGGCGATATAACATATCAGCCGCTATGACCGCAAAACAAGCTTTTGCATCAGATCAGCCAAGAGGGCAAAGGTCACAGCTGTACACACTGGGAGTTAAGGGATTTTCCTTCTCTCACTCCACAGCTCAGCCTTTACCATTTTTAGGAGTTAAATTATATATATTTTTAGCATTACTACTCTGAAAGGAAGTAATGGACCTTGTAATGGAAAGTGGTACATTTATAAATCTATTAGATCAGATCCAGAGAAAGGTCAAATTGAAAAATTTTAAAGATATAAAAAGGTCTGTAAATAATTTAATCATTCTTTGTTTACTTTTAATTCTCATTTCTGTTGTTTCTACAGCACACACAACATTTATCATGGTACGTTCACCTCAGCAATGCGTTTCACAAAACACACACCAATAAGCCACCATACATCTGTAATATATATATACACACACATCTGTAATATATATATATATATATATATATATATATATATATATATATATATATATATATATATATATATATATATATATATATATATATATATATATAAAAAATATGGTCATGTCTAAGAAAGAATGCAGATGTGTCACACCTATAATGCTGGGATTGCCTTTAAAACTTGCACAATCAAGACGGAAAAATATATTTGATATACATACATACATACATACACACACACACACACACACACACACACACACATATATATATATATATATATATATATATATATATATATATATATATATGCGCACCCATGTTAATTTATTATTTTTCAACTGTCTTGACGCCGAATTATTGCTCAGTGAAAACGCTATTAAAAAATTTACTAAATTTGACTAAACTGGTGAAGAATTCTGTCTGATCGATCAAATAAGCACATTGCTATAGGACAGCGCTGTGCACGATTCTGATTGGTCAGAAGCCGTTTTCTATAAACAGCAGCTCCTGTAAGGAGACGTTTATTTAAGGAGGAAGGGAGGAGTCTCCAGTGTCTCATGGCTTCGTAAAAAGCTGTACCTTTACTTCTTTCTCCCTGCCTACCACAAGAGTTTCCTGTTTTACAAAAATCTTCCACTTCAGACCAATAAATAGAACATGACGTCATTAACAGGCGCCGTTAAATTCGTTAATGACGTTTCAGTCAACAAACGTTTAGCTTAGTTACATCACTACGACCTCTACTAACCCAGCCGTGTACATACGTGTCCGTTAAAGCCAAATAACACGGTTTATACTAAATTTTGTCTTTCTTCCCCCACCCAACGTCCTTTTCTGGGACGCATAAATAACGTTTAAAAGTGCGACCAAACCGAAAATCGATAGCATTCGGATAATTATGAAGACGCTTTAATCTAGTATTAAGATAATAACACTGGCAACACACGAGTATGTTTTATTCACAAGGTCATATTAAATATTGTGGTTATAAAGAATATAAAAATTCCAGCTCTGTTAGCATGTTTAGCTAGGCAGGTTGTCAAAGGGAACGCTTAAATTACGGTGCCGCTGTTTGAGATTGTGTTTAGGCAACGTCCCAAACGCACACTACGTTACTAAGTAGTGCGCGAGCTCTCTTTTAATGACAGCAAGTACAACTGTAAACAAAAGGGTGTAAACAATTCAAGGAATATATATATATATATATATATATATATATATATATATAGTACTAAAATTGTAATAAGAGTTAGAAGCAATGTGTGGAGTATTTTCTGACATACTATTTAGTACACTAGTATGAGATTTGAGACCCAGCTCCAACCAGGTTGTAAACACACACGACTTCGGTTTGTTCTTTCCAGATTTTTCCGACTCCCGTCCCCATTTTAATTTACCTTGCTGAGCACGCCGCTGAATTCCGCCACCCCGCCGCCGTGAGGTCCGGGATCCGTCTCCAGATCCTCCTCAGAGCCCGACGAGTTCCAGCTCTGGTTGTCCGACATCTGCTTGCCGTTGGAAAGCGGACTGGAGCTCATTCGGACAGCAGCGGAGAGATCAGCCGAAAGGGGTTCGGTCGAGCGAGTGTGAGCCGTGGTGTGTGCGCCGGTGTACCGACTTCGCATCCAAAATCCACCTGGAGACCAAACGTGTTGGTTTCATGAGAGTGTAGCTAGCTACCTGGCTAGCTTTCTGAGCGCTGAAATAAATGATCCGTCTATCGCTTTAGTGCAGCTTCATTTACCACCCAGCTCAAAGAAGGAAGCTTTAGGGGGAGTGACTCACGACAAACCCCGCCCACTTTCCCTTAAACGTCAACACCTCTCTCTCGCGCACGCGCGTGTTCTCGTGTCTCATCTCTTGCCAGGTTGCTGTTATGCTTTCTTCTGTAAAACATTCGCTAAAAATGTCTATAAACTTCACTCTGCCCTTACACTCACACGTCTAATATTTGTTTAGACGTTCACGGCCAACCTAGTGATCGAAAATTGACACAAATAGCAAAAAAGATTGTTTCCGAATCCTTTGAAACGATGCTTTGAAAGAACTAAACAGACGCCGCCATCTTGGATGTGACGTAGATCAGATTGGAGGCTGATTAAGAACTACCGTGTAAACAGTGATTTCTGATTAACTTAATCCGGCTAAAGTCATACTCGAAGTAAACACAAATCGAATTAAGATGTGTGGAGTATTTCTATTTGTAGTCGCATTATTGAAGTGCGTTATAGACTATGTTTACATGGCCAGCACTAATCTTAATTATTGACCTTATTCTGAGTGACAATATTCTGATTAAGGTGTTTACATGAGTTGCTTTTAGAATATTCCTTTCATGTTCCCGTTTTACATGTTATAGAACATAGATCGATTAACGGCACACGTCGTTACATCCCGATGCCATGCCGTCCGATGTTCCCTCCATAATTTTATGTATCAACATACAATTCGTCTTCGTTATGTTACCGTATACAGTTCTGGGTGTTTCATTTTTAACACTGATATGAGACATTCGAATATTTGGATTGCAGTCATAAGCGAATGTGCCACAATTATATTGGGGTTCATGTAAAATATACAATATACCACTGGAAAATACTGTATAGTGGACTGTATATACCAGAACTCCTAGTACGTATGTATATGTATACATACTAGAAAACATCATTCTCTCTGCTCTCAACAAGCGAATCTTTAAGCCACATTCAGACTGAAGATAAACAAAGAAATATAATGTGGTATCTAACTTTCTGGTGGTCTTGTGGTTAAAGGTCTTGCAACTCTCCACATGTCAAATAATAAGTGAAAGAAAATGCTCTGCTTTTTGAAGTTCAGCTTCAAACTAATAAAAATAAAAATCAATTTTAAGCTGTAACTCTAATCTGTTGTGCCAGGTTTGGTTACATACAGCTAGCATTAACAGGAAACAGATTTTTGTCTTTTAACACCACAAAACCACACCATTGGTTTTTTTTTTGTTGTTGTTGTCATAGATGCTGTGAAGCACAAAGAACTAAAAAGTGTGTTAGTGCAAAAAGCGGCCTGAAAACTGTTTCCGTTCCTGTGTCATCACTGTACACCAGAGACCAGTGGTGGAAAAAACCTGCAGAATGGATGAATGAACAAACAACACAGGATAAAGAAGGGGCTGGCTGGTTGGTTGGTAGGATAGACATTAAGTCAATTAATAAATGAGTGCATGATCAGACAGATGGATGAAAGGATGAAAGATAGACAGATGAGTGGACAGAATGATGAATGAATAGATAGATAGATAGATAGATAGATAGATAGGTAGATAGATAGATAGACATTTATCGATAGTTGTATAAATATACAATTGAGTCAGTGGTTAGAAGGACAGAGGATGGATGACAGAGTGAAGGTATGGATGAACAAACGAATGTATGGATTGTATTGGATGGATGCAATGGATTTGACCTATTCCATTCGGATGAATTAATGAAAGGGGATGGTTGAATGTTGGATGTATGTATGGATGGATGGATAAATGAGTGAGTAGTCGAACAGATGGATGGACAGGTAGATTGAAAGGTAGTTACTGTTTGTTTGGCTGAAACGGATGGGATGGATTAACGAATGGATGGATGAATAAATGAGTTAGTAGTTGAACAGATGGATGGAAAAGTAGTAAGTTTATTGTTGGGTGGATAAAAGAATAACATAAATAGTGGGCGAATAGTTGGACAAATTGACAAATGGATGCATGAATGGATGAATACATGAGTGGATGGATGGATAAATGAGTGAGTAGTTGAACAGATGGATGGACAGATGAAGTTAAATGTCATTTGTGCATGCTCAGTGAATAAATGAATACATACATGTAGATGCTTGGATGGAAGGGGTGGATTGATGCCTAGATGGATGAATAAATGGTTAAATGGGTGGCTGGGAAAAATGGGAGAATATATGGGTAAATTTATAAATGGATGGATGGATAAATGAGTGAGTAGGTGAACAAATGGGTGGAAAAGTAGTATGTTTATGGTTGGGTGGATAAAAGAATACATAAATAGATGCTTGGATGGATGGGTGATGGATAAATAAATGAATGGATGGCTGTGAAGAACCAAAGAATACATGGGTAGATGTATGAGTGTATAGATGAATGGATGGATGAATGATAGGATGCAGTCAGCAAATAATGTAATACAGAGAGACTGAGCTCTATAAACAAGGTTGCCAGATTAGTATCAATCAAACATAGTTTAAAACCCACCCATTCACAATAAATGAGCAGCAACTTATTAACCAAATTATATCTACCATGTGAAGCCCATTTCCATCTCAGTGTGGTTAAAATTTGACCAGTTAGGTGGTCAATCTGTCAATGCTGCACATGAAGCTATGTAGCACAGAGCCAGACTAGTGATGACACTAATTATCCTTAAAACATTTAACAGAACAGTCAAATTTTCCCATCTGAGGTGTTTCACCTCGTACATTCAAACTTACACCTGAAATAAAAAAGGCTGTTTTTACAAACACAACCTAATGCTCTGCCAACGCACTTTCCTAATGGAGCTAAGCGGTGTTTTGAAAACTAGCTTTTGTTGTCACACACACACACACACACACACACACACACACACACACACACACACACACACAAAAACAACCATAGTCACGTTGAGACTCAGGAAGACTAGTGGCTAGTAGATTTGACATTTCATTTAGTGTGTCAGGCGCTTGAATTAGTCAGGAGCATAGCAACCATCTTGACAACACACAGCAGGATTACACAAACACACACGCTCTAGCGTGAGTCAACCTTTGAGCGTTACTCAAGAATTGTGGGTCGACCGCATTTGTAGTTTCAGAGTTGAGTTTGACAAACCACACAGGGTAAATCCTAAATATCTTGTTTGTTTTACATCCGTCACTATAACACCTAGAGAATCTCGTTTACATACAATACTTTCATATCTTTATGATTTGGTCCTCCCTACACTCTCTGTCTCTCTCTCTCTCTCTCTCTCTCTCTCTCTCTCTCTCTCTCTCTCTCTCTCTCTTTTGCTCTCTATCTTTCAACCACGTGTATATGGATTCTGATTCAATTCTGTTAGATCTAGCCATGCAGCTAATTCTGACGCACACATAACCAGTGACAGGACTACACTAAGCATTCAAGACAAAGTTTGAGCATTGCTAATATAGCCTTACAGCTATACAGGTCAACCATATTTGCCAAATCATTTTAGGTAATGAGCCATATTACACTTCATCCAGTATCCAGTTGTTTAGTGATCAACAACTCCTGGGTTGTTTTATAAGCATTTTCTGAAATGTACTAAATAAATAAATAAATAAATAAAGTTGCAATTGGCAATATCTATTTAAAACACAAATTCTAATTTCATTTAGTGGGCTGGATTAAAATCTGGCCTCATACCGGATGTTTGACACCCTTGGTTAGTGCATTTCTAATCATTCCTGGAGATTCCTCAGATAATATAAGTGAAATAGCAGTGTCAAAACAAATGAACATCGATTAAAGGAACAATTTGGCCGAAAAACAAAATTTATACAGCATTCCCATAATGCATTTTTTTCTATTGCTTGCAAATTTCTTCAGTTTTGCACTGGAGCTATGAGGCTATTGTAGCTATAAATACATACATAAATAAATGAGCAAAGCTGATAGCTACCAGTTTAGCATCATACAAGCTACCAAATCATATCACACAGGCTCTGAGTTGTTTGGTGTTTCAAAACAGATTAAAATTTTATGTTTATGCGGTTCTGTTAGTGTATGGCCCGATGTTATTTCTAAAAAATGGACAAACATAGCCCATAGTCCAATGTAGTCATAGCACCATTTTGAATCCAAATCACAAAATTGTAATGTAGAAGTAATTCTGATCAAAATGTAATTTAAATTTGGCTTGTATAAATATTTAATTTATTCGACATACAGGCTTATATATATTTTTAAAATAATTATCAATGTGCAAAGGGTCAGGGCGCACGGTGGCTTAGTGGTTAGCACTAAGGGTCCAGGGTCCGGGGTTCGATTCCTGCCAGGGCCATATGTGTGCGGAGTTTGCATGTTGCTACCCCGTGCTGCGGGGATTTCCTCCGAGTACTCCGGTTTCTTCCCCCAGTCCAAAGACATGCATGGTTGGCTGATTGGTGTGTCTAAAGTGTCTGGAGTGTGTATGTGATTGTGCCCTGTGATGGACTGGCACCCTGTCCAGGTTGTACCCCGCCTTGTGCCCGATGCTCCCTGGAATTGGCTCCAGGTTTCCCTGTGACCGTGAAGAAGGAGTAAGCGGTAGATGATGGATGGATGTACAAATGGTATTACTGAGCCAAATGATGTCTCTGACATGAGTGTGTGATGTGAGAGACATTTTTACAAACAATGCCTATCAGAACAGGATTTGTAATACTTTCATTTATGATGAAATAGGAGCTTTTTTTCGAGAGCTTTTGCTTCCTCTTTCTTTCCTTCTACTACTCCTGGGCTGTGTCATCTCCTGCCTCTAAACCCTTCTACGCCTTGCCCTGTGGTCGCGTCATGGGTTTGGCCCTCAAGACATCCTCTGTGTCGTCATAAGATCCAGGAAAGAGATCACAAGACCTCCATTAGCCCAGAAGACTGACTCCTTTTCTGCTAACGCTTCAGATTAGAGAAATCCTGGCTTTCGAAGCTAATGCTTTTGCATTAGAGTCAGCGTGTTTCTCTTCTCTGGTTAATACCTAAGAGATGCTACCACATACATAAAACACTTACGGAGATAATGAGGCACAGGATGACAGTAATAATCCTAGTGAAATTAATAATAATAATAATAATAATAATAATAATAATAATAATAATAATAATAATAATGTACTCTATTTTCACCTTGTTTAGTGGTGATTAATTCCCAGTGTGTAGCTTTGTATTTCTTGATCACACACTAAATCTTGCTAGCTGGCTTGGTTTTCATAACAAGGGTTAGCATTACAGAGTTTACCTGTTTGCTAGCATAGTTTGATAATGGCATCACTAATAAAACTATAATAGCCCACATAATGTTAGTTGGTTTGTTAGTGAGATTAGCTAATGTGTCAAAATACACAGCATAATAGTGAGACTAGCATTATCTACCTTGCTAGTTCTTGAATTTGGATAGCTACTAGTCAAATATGTTAGCTATGTAAATATGTTAGAGAAGTAAATAATTACTTGTCACCTCTTGGTGTTTAATCATGAAAAATAGCTATACCTTGTGGCTATTTTTACTCAGGTGCAAATAGAGATTATGTACAGTAATAATAATATATATATTTAATATAGTAGCAATACTGTACATAGTTTGAATAGTATTTAAAAAATACCCTTCCTGAATGTAAAATTAGTTTTAAATGGTAGCCATTTTTGGGTAGATACTTAAAAGATTGCGTTTGTGTTATTTGTTTTCAAGCTGCCAGGCTCCTTGTACGATCAAGTAGTTTGAGAGTTTGTTGTTAGCCTCCATGCTGAATAATCAATATATACATTTAGCAAACAGCGAGCCATTGTTCTGATTGCTGTGTGTGCAGCTTCTGTAGCTGAGAGGTGAGTGGATCCATTGTGCTCGTCAGTACAACGAGTTCAAGACTAACACCATGATCAAAGTGACAAAACGAGAACACACAATTCAGGTTTCGTGTTAACGAGTTCATGAAGGTTTTGACACCATTGGTCACAACTGATACAGTATCTCACAAAAGTGAGTACACCCCTCACATTTTTGTAAATATTTGATGATATCTTTTCATGTGACAACACTGAAGAAATGACACTTTGCTACAATGTAAAGTAGTGAGTGTACAGCTTGTGGAACAGTGTAAATTTGCTGTCCCCTCAAAATCACTCAACACACAGCCATTAATGTCTAAACCGCTGGAAGCAAAAGTGAGTACACCCCTAAGTGAAAATGACCAAATTGGGCCCAATTAGTCACGTGACTTGTTAGTGTTACAAGGTCTCAGGTGTGAATGGGGAGCAGGTGTGTTAAATTTGGTGTCATCGCAGCCTGTTACACAAGCTATACACTCACTACTTTACATTGTAGCAAAGTGTCATTTCTTCAGTGCTGTCACATGAAAAGATATAATCAAATATTTACACAAATGTGAGGGGTGTACTCACTTTGGTGAGATACTATATACTGTGTTAAGGCTTGGTAGAAAATCTGCTGCAATAGACTAGAGCTGATTCTAGCACATTCTGACATATATAAGATGTCCTTGCATGCTGTTTCAGCAGTTATATTGCCAATATAGCATTCCTGCTAAAAGAAAGATAATTATTCTGTGATCAGTTTCTACAGAACATATGATTCACTGATAGTTTAGTATGTATATTTGATAACTGGCCAACTGTGCAGACCTCAGTGATACACTGAACACTGTTTTATAGATTATTATTCACTGGTTTATAAATTTTCTGTTTGTTTCCTGGAGATTTCTGGGTTCTGGAGATCCTTTGAATTTTTCAGGGTTTTTTTTTTTCCCAGGATATGCGGGAATTCTGGGTTCTTTTGGAGATCTTTTGAATTTTTTCTAGTTCTTCCAGAAGTCTTTGGGTTAGAGTTAGGGGTTGGGGATATATATATATATATATATATATATATATATATATATATATATATATATGTGTGTGTGTGTGTGTGTGTGTGTATCCTGGGGATTTTTTTCCCCCAGGATATGTGGGAACGCTGGATCGCGTGGAGGTTCCTTGAATTTCTTGTTTGTCCCCCCCCCCCAGGATATTTGTGGACACTGGTGCTTTTTCCAGAACATATGGGATACTCTAGTTCTTCTAGAAGTACTTTGGATTTGTATGTTTTTTTCTGGAATATTTGGGATCTCTAGTTCTTCTGGAGGGCTACTATATTTTAAGGGTTTCTTTCAGGATATTTGGGGGTTCTTTTGGAAGTCGTTAGAATTTTTTTTCAGGGTATTTGGGAACTCTGGTTCTTCTAGAAGTCCTTTGATTTTTCCCCAGGATATGTGGGAATTCTGGATCTTCTGGAAGTTCTTTGAATTGTTAGTGTCTTTTTCCTGCATAGTTGGGATTTCTGGTTCCTCTGGAGGACCTTTGAATTTTTAGGATTATTTTTCAGGGTATTTGTGACTCTGGATCTCCTGGAGGTTCTTTGAATTGTTAGGGTCTTTTTCCAGCACAGTTGGGAGTACTGGTTCTTTTGGAGGTTCATTGAATTTTTAGTTAGTTTGTTTTTTCTCCCAGGATATTTGGGGACACTGGTTCTTCGGGAGGTTATTCTGGAGGTCATTTGAGTGTTTCTCAGTCCAAATGTGAGCTGCTACTAATAAAACAATAACTTATTAGAACAAGAGCATTAATATAAACCAAACTAATCAGGTTGGAGAATTCAGGATTTTTCGGCTTTTTTTTCTGGAATATTTGGGAAGTCTAGTTCTTCAAGAAGTCCTTGATCTAAAACAAACTAATCAGGTTGGAGAATTCAGTACTGTGGTAGAACATGTTATAGACAAAGACAACCAAAGAAAGTTCAAATATTAATTCTATTAATCCCCAGAATCCTAAGTCTTGCATGGAAAGTGAGTTAGGTGAATATTTTGAGTCCCTCCTATCACACGAAGCATGAAGGATTAACGGTTGTGAGCACAGCGTCACTGGCTCAGGTGGAGCAGATTACCACAGAGGTTAAATCTAATCTGTGGGATTGTGACAGTGACACAGTTTAAGACTAGCTGGAGCTCTCACAGTCTCCTCCTGGGTAATGTACAGTATATCAGATAGCACATTACACAATAACACACACCAGTGAACAAAACCATCACGATCAGGTAGCAAACAATACAACCAGATAATGTTGCCATGGAGTCGGTGAAGGGTAACAAATGTTTCTGAAACCCAGGGGCTTGATAAGTCACACACTGAGGAAGGGCTGCATTTTTTTCCTTTTTATTTGCACATTTTTTGGATTATTAGTGTGATTTGGTTATTTTCTTTGGCCTCAAACTACAATATACACCGTGCACAGAGGAATGTTTGCACTGAACAGAGGAGCGTATATGTGAAAAGTTTATCTACTGAAACCGACATTAAGGAGCCGTCCCACCACAAGCCATGACTTCCACCAGAGTGTGGTTGTGTGTGTGTGTGTGTGTGTGTGTGTGTGTGTGTGTGTGTGTGTGTGTGTGTGTGTGTGTGATGTGGCGTTTCCTTATGGGGACCAGCCAAATGTTCCCACAAGCTCAAAACTCTCAGATATTCCTATCCTTTGGGGGACATTTCATTCATACCAAGATATTAAAACATGCTCACCCCCACCACACACACACACACATACTTACAAAGAATTACTATATTAATAATATAACGTAATATGTCTGATCACAGTATATCAAATCCACATGATAGGTACGTGTGATATCTGTGCGTGCTTTTGTGTGTGTGTGTGTGTGTGTGGGGGGGGGGGGGGTTCATGGGATTCAGTACAATACTCTTATGTATGATTACATTGCTCTGTAATTTCTGTATGCATGCGGGTGTATTCCCACACTGCTTTCCGAGTTCAGTGAATCATCCGTCCAAGTTAGTCACAAGGAATTCCTACCCCACCCTAAACATTCCCTCATGCGGGAATACACCATCTAGTGAGTGTGTGTGTGTGTGTGTGTGTGTGTGTGTGTGTGTGCTTGCCCCCTACTGGAGAACATAGGTAGGTAGCCCCCGCACCCCAGACCTCGCCTTAAATTCCAGGAGATACACCTACCCATATGGAGTGAAATTAAAGTTAGCAGAATCTCAATTTTTTAATGCTGAAAAAATGACAGAATTCAGTGTAAGTTGTAAGTTATTTGAATATATTGGTTCTGAATTCACCTATGTGAACATTTAGGCTCAAAAAAACAAGCTCGTGTTAATAATAAAAAATTCATGTTAAACGGTTCAAGCAATCAAAAAATTCAGGTTTAATGCCAATGCAAGAGCAACCCAGTGAGAGAGATGAGAACTCAAATTTTCCTTGATCTTTTGACATACAAGATGTCATTGTACCATTAAAACGTCTTGCAAGTTTCATAGCTTAAATCGTCCTCCTCAGTACAAAAAGAGCATTTATTTAACCATGCTCCAAAAACGGCTCATGGGTCGCATACGACTTACTCTATGCAGCAGTCATCATCATCGCATTATTGGCCCCGCCCACTGGCGTGCAGTCGCTGAACACAGTTCTGCATGTGTTATTGCAGGGGGCGTTGATAAGCTGTTATCATAGCAGTGGGTGTTTTTTTGTGTTTTTTTGTGCAATTTAAAATAAATTTAATATAATATTATAATTACACCTCAGGGGAGATAATAAAATAAAAACATGTCCTGCCTCCTTTAAGTTGTGTGTGCAACCTTTTCTTTATATGAAATCAAATTAAATATGAGTTACTTGTGTAATTAGCTGTCATCATAAGATATAAGCAAGTGCTTTATTGCTAGCTGACTTTTTTATTTACCATTAGCAAATCCCACCAGTTCAGGCCAGCTGTGCACAGACCAGCTCTCTAGTTTTAGATACAGTCCACAAGATGATTATGATTCAGAGCACTGATTTAAAATTAATTCGGTGGATTAGATTGGGACACTTTTCAGGCCAGTCCCAGTCGTCAGGCTCTCGTATGTCTGCCACCACTGCTCTAGCTTTTAAATCAAATAGACAAGCAGCAGGCAGCCTCTGGTGGATAAAACCCTGTATATACTGTACATACGCGATGGCGGAACAATGCGCATTCAGCCAAAACCCTGTTCGAGTCACGTGCGTCGAACATGAGTACAGCTAGAAGGTCTCGTTTACCAACAAACATCATTATGAAAGACCGCGCATAACAATTTCTTTCAATTGCGATTTCGCCGATTCAAGTAGTTTTACGTAAATAAAGCAGAAAATATGTTGCAAAATTTGCATTGTAAATATTGAAAAAAGCCGCGGTAACATCAAACATTTTTGCCTACGACAATCACAAAAAAACCTCATCAAAACCTTGCTCAAAAAAGACTTCCTCTTTAATCCTCTTTAATGCGTCCAAAACATTTCACTGGGTCCATTTGGCCTTTTCTGACTATTTCTGACATGCACATTATGACAGCTTGAAAGATGTGTGTGTGTGTGTGTGTGTGTGTGTGTGTGTGTGTGTGTGTGTGTGTGTGTGTGTGTGTGTGTGTGTGTGTGTGTTTGGCACAGCTAGGTGTAACAGATGTTGATCTAATCCAGAACACTGACATCATTAAAGTCAATACGAGTTGCCAGGACCAACGTGGAAGCTTTCAAATCCATGCATGAATTTGAAACAGAAGCTGTCGGATACATCAAAGAATTTTGAACCTTAAATGCCCGAAGAATACAAATCTCTAGCATTTAACCAGCTCTGGTATAACAGAAAATCAGTATCAATGCTAAGTTCAAGACAGGTTTTAGAAAGTCTAGGTGGATTTAATGTTATTTTGGCTTGTGTGTGTGTATGTTTTGATTTCTGTTCTTTTTGCCTTCACTCTAGCGCCTTGCACAACCTCCTGCCCCAGGTATTGGCACGCTCCGATGGGAACATTTAATAAAAATGAAAACTCGGACTGACCTGAGTGACTGGTTTTTGTTTTAACCACTTTAAATTCCCTCTATATGTGAAAAAGTGTGTGGATGTGTGCGAACATGATCCTCAGATAGTCCTTCTGACTAGATCTCCATCTTGCAGCTTTGACATTAGGGTCAGAAAGTGAAAGGATGTGGTCATTTCTCAGCTGCCGTTCCCCTCCTAGCTTCCACTCAACTCCGAGCTCAGCATTTCCCCCTTTTTCCTGTTAGATAACAGTCAGCAATACAGAGAGAGGAGAGGAGAAGATAGGGAATGCTTCATATCCTTTGTGGGAGCTGTAATCAGTAACACTGACACACACACACACACACACACACACACACACACACACACACACATTTATATTCGGTGTGTTTTATTAGCAACCTTCAGGAGTTTGGCAGCCTGTTGTAGAAAGCCAGAGAAGCAGGAATGTAATGAGAGCCAAGGTTCTGCTGAGCTGGGAACCGTGACTCAGCTGAAACAAACCTGAGCACACACTCTATAGAATACAGATGTAAACACACCCTCCATACACACAGGAACTAAATAGTAAATGTACAATAATTCTACATTGAAGTCTAAGTTTCTAAATCCTATTAATATTGGTTGTAAAGAAAAAAAAAACAGACAGGATTATGAACCTGATTCTATTCTTTTCGAATTTAGTCACCTTCTGACCCATAATTGGTCTTGTTCTAAAGAACATACTCTTTATTGATTGTTTATTATTATTATTATTATTATTATTATTATTATTATTATTATTATTATTATCATTATTATATCAAGTTCATTTTAAATCCAGAGACTGGCTTACTGATTACGATTCTGTCCCCGTTGACTAAACATATCCTGTATGTTAATTGACCTTTTTCGTGTTCCACTATCCATATTTGATACTGTTCTAATTAGCATACTCTCTGTTGATTGGTTGGTTGTTATTATTATTATCATATCATGGTCATTTTAAATCCAGAGATTGGCGTGCTGATTATGACTGTTCATATTCTGTATGTTAATTGACCTTTTTCGTGTTCCACTTTCCATATTTGGTCCTGTTCATATTAACTCACTCTCTGTTGATTGTTTATTATTATTATTATTATTATTATTATTATTATTATTATTATTATTATCATGTTCAATTTAAATCCAATGATTGGCTTGCTGATTACGATTCTTTCCCTTTTGACCCCATCGTGTTCTGTATGTTAATTGACCCTTTTCATGTTCCACTTTCCACATTTGATCCTGTTCATATTAACTCACTCTCTGTTGATTGGTTCGTATTACATTGTGTTCATATTAAATCTGGAGATTTGCTTACTGATTCTGATCCTGTCCCTGTTTACCCTATATATTCTGTATGCTGATTGACCCTTTTCGTGTTCCACTTTCCAAATTTGGTCTTGTTCTCATGAACTCACTCTTTGCTGAGTGGTTCATTAATTTATTTATTTTCGTTAAATCGTGTTCATATTAAATCTGGTCACTGTCATGCCTATTCTGTCCATTCTGACCCTTCACATACTCTGCATGCTGACTGACCCTTTTCGTGTTCCACTTTCCAAATTTGTTCTTGTTCTCATGAACTCACTCTTTGCTGAGTGGTTTTTAATCACATCGTGTTCATATTAAATCTGGTGAATGGCTTGCCAGGAAGATTTACTGTTTAACCTACAGTAACTACGTCCCTGCTGACTCTTCACACGATGTATGCTGACTGACCCTTTTCGTGTTCCACTTTCCATATTTGGTCACAGCATAGCACTAGGTTAGACCAAACATAAATTATCTGCAGCAATCTGGGGGAAAAGAAAAGCATTAAAGAAAGGATTAGGACGTCTGGCCGTTCGTCCTCTGCAAAGTGTCCTCAAATGAGCTTTGCCATAAAGCCGGATGAGATTATGCCTTACAGCCCAATGGAGAGACACTGAAATGAAATTTACCCTGAATTAAAATTGATCTCTCCTTAACTCTCGTTATTGAGGCTCAGTGTTTCTTTATAACAGTGTGACAAATCTGAGGGATCACAATTTTCACTGTATTAATTCATTACCAAGGAGATATTACTGTCTGTCACTTTCCACTCACACATTTTCTCACCTCTCTCTCTTTCTCTATCTCTCTCTCTCTCTCTCTCTCACACACACACACACACACACACACACACACACACACACACACACACACACACACTCTTCAGCTACAGCAGCTCTGTCTCCTCTCCACCAGTAGAGAGCAGTAAACTCTTAACATCATGATCAATAACCAGCTTTTTTCTTTTCCTCAGTCTCTCAGCAGTTCAACATAACGATAGAATCTGATCTAGATATTCTCTACCACTGTTACCACCCTGAAGTTGATCACAGCAGATTGCCAAGCAGTTTCTCTCTCACTTTACCTTCACACTAGCAAGTGTCAAGTCATGTACCTTGTCTCTTGTGGGTGTGGCCTGCCTAGCATTTACTTATTTATTTATTTTACTAAATGAAAAACAGCAGGAGCTGTGTGTGAGTATATATATATATATATATATATATATATATATATATATATATATATATATATATATATATATATATATATATATATATATATATAAAGCAAACTACTACAAGCTTCACTGGCAGATTACATTAGTTTAGCAAAGCAAGCTAACTGTACTAGCATACAATACAATCACCAGAGCTAGCACTAATAAATAACTAATTGCAAATAGGAACTGGAGCGGGGAACCGGAGAATCACATATTTCGGACCACATGAGCCACAGGCTTGGGCCGAAAAATCGTTTAAGATTTAATCGATCGTTTGGATTTGTCACTTTACCGCGTCATATCTAATTTGCATCGATTTGAGAACATCTCAATTCAAATACTGGGTCAGAGCTGTTGCTGAAATCGTGGCTTGAGGGCTTGGAGACGTACGTAAGAGAAGAAATGGAGCTTATGCAACTTGTCATTTTACCAAGTAGCTGCAACGTGGCCTTTACACTAAACACCGAGTCAGTTTCCTGCTTGTTTAATGTTAAACTGCTGCTACAGTAAGACGTGATACAGTAATACTTGCAGTAGGATTGAGCCCGGGCCTGCTCAGGTCCTTTTCTTCTATATAAAGCACTGAGTTGAGCAAGCACAAATGCTCCACCGTATGAAACGGCAGTTATTGGCTGTAACCAAAATTACCATGCACGTAAATCTATGAAATTGCAGCAGGATGAACCAAGCAGCATGGAAAAGTGCTTTTGAGTGAGCTGACAGCAGTGAGAATCGATTCATTCAAGAACTGTGAGAGAGCGTGCGAAGAAGAAAAGACATGATTGATTGTGGAGCATCGGCACCGTTCAGACTCAGACCTGCTTGTCATCCAGCAAGAAAGAGGTGTGATGACCGATTATAATCTCCGTCTGGGGAGTAGCAGCTAATCTTTACTTGGGGAAACAAGAAAAATCTGTGTATCGTGTGTGTGTGTGTGTGTGTGTGTGTGTGAGAGGGAGAGAGAGAGATAGAGAGGAGAAAAAACAGAAGGAGTCTCCAGTGTCAGCACTTTGTAACCTTCAGTAAGTTTTGCACTTTGTGTTTTCTCAGTTAACTTATTATTATTAACTTCAAGAGAGAGAAAAATGATGTAAAGGAAGGACCCTTTATAGCTACTATAACATAAGTGATAACAGGAGATAACCTTTTTGTGGATGTTCCACAACATTAAATGTAAACAGATCAAAATTCTGGCGTGTCATTTTTTAATGAATAAAACTTGTAATAATAATAAATTAATAAAGTTTTTTTTTTTTTTTGCTCAAATAACTTGTATATTTTGCAAACCAGACTTCAATCTCCATTTATTTTGATGTATTTGAGTGTAATTAGTGTCAGATTAATCAGCCGGTTCAGCGCCCGAGTCGGCTCCCTGACAGCTAATCCGCCGGAGTCCATCTGGGGTCGATTATCCATCAACGCACCTGAGGCGATGCCTGCTAATTAACCGAGGCTATAAACACGATCAGCTCAGTGGTCAGAGTTCGAACCCACACTGGATTGTTGTTGAATGATGAGTACAGCCTCGCACAGGGACTGCAGCATTTCGCCAAGCAGGACTGATCTGACGTCCAAAAAATGGGGTGTTTGTGAGCGAGCGTTCTTTGTTCTTGTGCGCTGCTTTTTGTCTGCTGGACTGAAAGTGTGGAAGTAAATTTTTGCCATGCGAAAGAAAAATATTGTGTTGTTTGAGAAAACCATTTTGGTTTTTTAGGAAGTACTGGTTTAGTATGAGAAAATCTTATTATTGTTAGAAAACATCTGCAACTATGTCAAAGCATCTTGTTATTGTTTAAAGGCATCTTGTTATTATGAGATATGATGATTGTTATGTGAAAGTATCTTGTTATTAAGAGAAAGTATCTTGTTATTATGAGTTAAGTATTTTGTTATTATTAGATAAGTATCTTGTTATTATGAGATAAGTATCTTGTTATTATGAGATAAGTATCTTGTTATTATGAGAAAGTATCTTGTTATGAGAAAGTATCTTGTTATTATGAGAAAGTATCTTATTATGAGATTAATACCTTGTTATTATGAGATATGTATCTTATGTGAAAGTATCTTGTCATTATGAGAAAGCATATTGTTATTATAAGTATCTTGTTATGAGAAAGCATATTGTTATTATAAGATAAGTATCTTGTTATGAGAAAGCATCTTGTTATTATGAGATAAGATTCTCGTTATTATGAGATAAATATCCTATTACTATTGAGAAAATATCTATTATTATGAGACAAGTATTTTGTTATTATGAGGAAAGCATTTTGTTGTTATTATTAGAGAACTCCTGTTATGATTAAAATATTTTTTTTGCTATTATTAGAAAAGAACTCGCTATTATGAGAAAAGCATCACATTATCACAAGATAAACATCTCATTATTTTATTAGAAAATCTTCTTATTGTTATGGATGGAGATTTTTTTTTCTTGCATGGCAGAAACGCACTTCCATATAATGTATATGTGTGGCTATGTAAGATAGTTTACAACGCATAACTCTCAAACTGAAAGGCAGATTTCACATATAAAAAACTGTCATTACGACTTATTCATAATAATGAGATGCTTTCTCCAAATTATTAGATATTTCATCTGGTAATATTGCGATATACTGTTTTTTTGTTGTTGCTTTTTGTTTTTGTTTTTTTCTCGTGATGCCGAGATGTTTTCTTGAAACAATGAGATAGTGATGTTTATTTTTATTTTGTTTTGCGCAGAACCAATGCACTTTTGTCTTAAAGAACACAAGTACCACGAGTGATTAAAATACGCAGACGTGTTCTCGATTCTACCCAAATACGCCAAATGAGAATGAGTCCATAATTATGAGGCCCATAACTCCACAGTGAAGGCACACGAGGGGATTCGACCCTAAGGTCTTAATTTACGGCGTGATCATTTCACAAGCTGATCAAATTTCACATACAGTTAGTTGCTGTGTTGCGGGTGATTTGTAAGGAATAATTACGTTATCGCCGTCGAGTGCAAAGTAGATGTACAGTACAAAACAAAGCGTAAAGGATTTTTTTTCTTTTCTTTTTTTTTTGCACGGTAAGTTTGGATGTCAAAGAGACTCCCAGAAGAGTAAACTGAATGAAAGGCAGTGAGACGTTTTGAAAGAAATGAATAACAGAGTGTAGACATGAGCGTGCACTTTTTAATAACACTTTGTTATATATGACGGAGCCATAGCTAAAGCGCTTGAGGGAAAGAATGCCACAAAAAAGCAGCAGAGTGAATCAGAGGCTGGAGTCTCGGAGGGAGACACACACCACTAATGCACCAGAACCCATTAGAGTTTTACATCTAATCCTGCGGGCCAGAAATCAGCTCCTCATCTGTCCTGGAAAGTGACAGCTCATGTGTATGTGTGTAAGTATGCGTCACTGAGTGAATGTGTGTGTCTATAAGTGTGTGTGTGTGTGTGTGTGTGTGTGCGTGTGTGTGTCCTCCCCGAGGACACAGAGTTTTTGAAGGATGGCTGCCATCACGCTAACTCTCACTGGCTCTGTTTGCTTTAATGGGAGTGAGAGAGTAATGAAGTCTCAGCGTAAGCTCAGGAATACCGTCAAAACCAAAGAAAACTCACATAATCAGGAGCTTAGGGAGATGTCAAGAGGGGAAGAGAGAGAGAGAGAGAGAGAGAGAGAGAGAGAGAGAGAACAATGGGATTTGAGACAATATGTATGAACTGGAACACAAAAGTCACCATTGAGTCAAATATCCTCATTATCTGATGTTAATCTAATGTTTTGCAATATAGCTAGTATGAAAAGCCTTATGACCACCGGTTTAGCATCATATGATATACCTAAATAATCACACACACCCTCTGTAACATTGATTGCACATAAACAGGCTTCATGGGCTATACTTATGATAAACACAAATAAGGTTTTGCCATTCTCATCATCTTATTTGCTGTTAACAAATGGCATATGTAGAATAAAAGCATCATTAAGGGACTGCATTAGACAGAAAAACGTTCTCAGAAACTTTCACCCTGTATCCACAGGACCAAATTTAGCTCCTGGGTTGGAACTTCTTGAGGAAATTTCTACACTGAATGTTGCTGATGAGTCAAGTGCAAGCTCACAGAATGATTCAGCTTCTCAGCCACCAAAACAAATGCAGTAACTGTAATACCATAACTTCTATATCAGAGGTGGCGTGACCGGAACGTGGAGAGTCAAATGCGTCAAATGAATGTATTTTATATAAATATACAGTGGCTGTTGTGTTTGGTTGTATATATAAACCTGGAACGCTTAACATGCTACCACCACCATGCTTCGCTGTTTGTGATGAGCAGTGTTGGGTTTCCGTCAAATGCCAAGGTTGAAAAAGTTCTAATTCAGACCAAGGAACGTTGATGTCTTGGTTTTCTGGCTAATCCCTTCTTTACCTGGTCTTTTTTTTTTTTTACCATTAACTTCCCCCAACTTCAATGTTATGAGGTAATTTGTATAAGTTCATGACACATAATCAAATCTCAATTACATCCAATTCTGCTCCAAAATATGGAAAGGTTCAAGGGGGGGAATATTTATGCAAGTGTCCTCTAGTGTCTCAAAATGTAAAAATGTGCAAAATAAATAAATAAATCAATAAGCCAAAAGATAAACTCCAACTTCTTAGAGTCCTCTGTGTCTAATATTCATAACAAAACAAGAACTCGTACAGGAACTTCGTTCTCATCCAGGGTAATTTCAGAACCCTTTAGTTCCTCAGAAGGGTCCGGAACCTCAGTAGAGAAGGGAGGTGTTTTAGTTTGAGTCACACACGTTGAGTTACACACGTTCACAATCTCAACACACATCGCTTCCTGTCCACTTTCCTAAAGTGGGAGGTGATGATGTCCACAGGAAGTCATTTGTGTATTGTTTTTTTCCTGTCTTAGTCGGAGTGGCAGCTCCTGGACCACATGCCATATTGAGACACGTATATACATATACACATGCAAGCACAAGTCATACACACACACACACGCATTATTTAAAAATAAACAACAACACCCTGCTATTCTTGTATTCTGATGCAACACAATAGAGGATGTGAGAGAAAACTACAGCGAGGGAGAGACAGAAAAAAACATGATAGGCGTTTTTGGGTCACCTGAAGTCAATGAGAAGTGTAAAGTATTCATTTAAATAGAATTAATATAAAATGTATAATATTTCTACAAAACCTAGCACAGGTGAGCTGTGGTAATCTGTATGTGCTCGGAAAAGCTGTTGTTCCTCTGTGTATCTCCTTAAAGATTCTGTGTGGAACTCAACAACAAACCATCAGAAATGGTTCCAGTTAGATCCCTTATAGGAGACTAAGAATCCTTCATTATCCAATAAATCATTAAATAACCAGAGTGCACCAGGTACCTTTAGAGTTTTGGCACATTTAAAATTCCTGACAGGTTCTAGGTATTTATAAGAAAATATTTACCAAGAAAAAGGGATTATTCGAGAGTTCTTTAAGAGTTCATTGGATAATTAAGGGTTCTCAGCTGCCAAAAAAGGGTTCTACTTCGGCTTTGGAGGTTTTTTTACGGAGGGGGATTGTAGTGGCCAGAAATGCTTGATTTTGCTGCAGCTTTTTTCAAATTTGTGATACAACTTGTGGATTTATCATTTTTTTTGATGTTTTTTTGCGGAAAACTATGGCGAAATTGTGATGTTTGTTGGTAAATGATACCTTTTTTTTCTGTACTCATGTTCGATGCACGTGAATCAAACAGGGCTTTGGCTGAATGTGCGCCGTGATGACATCACATGACGTGTCTCAGCCAAAATCGACGGAAAATCTGAATATTGCGGCGTTTCCTTGATTTTGCTATAAATGTCTGCGATTGGAAAATCGAGAAAACCTGGAAGGACTGTCTAAGGAAATGCTTTCCAATAGGGATTTTCTCACATTTTTAAGATTTAGAGTTAGAAGAAGGCTTTTGGCAAATTAGTGGTTCCCTGGATTAAATTCTTTACCAATTAAAATGTAGAGCTATAGAGCCTAAATAGCCTAATAAATCTACTTGTGGGAAAGTAAAAAAGTACCAACATTTAAACATAATCCAGTCTTCATGGGCAAAATTAAATATTTTTTAAAGAATTGATCAGAAATGAACAATCCAGACATGATTTTTATTTGGTTTGTTTTACCTGATCACAAATGAAGATTCCAGACATTAATCTATCTATCTATCTATCTATCTATCTATCTATCTATCTATCTACTTATTTATCAAGTATTATGCTAACTCAGACAAACCTAGATTAGCTAATATTTAGCTAATCATTCAGCTAATGTTTAGCTAATTAGCTAATGCATTAAAAACATTTTTTTTTTAAAAACAAAATAAAAAAAAAAAGTGAACAGTGAAAATTGAGCAATCTGTAGGTGACCAACCGTGATGTGCTGTGACCAGAGATACGGTGCCACCCAGTGGTGAAGGGTCATTGGGGCAAAGATTATGGACATGTCATACAGTTTTCACTAAAACAGCAGGAGCAGTGAGTGTCCCAACAGAAAACCAAAACACAGAGAACTACATGTACACATACTGTATACACACATTTAATATTGTATATTGTACACACACACACACACACAAACACACACACACACACACCAAATGCCTTTTTCTGTCAGACCGTTCAGAAGACGAGAACTCGGAAAGCACTGGAGATCAGTGACACCATTAACAAGAGCTTACATGTTGTGTGTGTGTGTGTGTGTGTGTGTGTGCGTGTGTGTGTGTGTGTGTGTGTGTGAGCTTTACCATCCTCTCAGGCCAGTGCTCTGTGCTAGCAGGGTGTGTGTTTGCTCAGTGCACAGTCAGCAGTAGTACTTAACTGAAATAACCTACATAAAGATTAAAAGGAATTGTGGAAATAGTATGTCATGAACTCGTTTTCTGGCACATGGACAGAAACAAATAACTAAGAAATGCTTTGGCATCACATAATGTTTCCCTTCTACACCAAATGCAGTCGATCAGCCAAAGACCTGCCTGTTTGGTGTCCGCTTCTTTAATTTAGCACTCAGGCTACAAGGCTAATGTAACTAACAAACAATGCGAGTCTATCTCACCCAAAATGTTAACGCACAAATCTTCACACACTTACTTACAATCTAATTTTAAATACATGTTTTTACAAACAAACAAACAAAAAAAGATCAAATAGTCTGTTTGGATCAGTTATGTCTGGGGTATTTTATAAAATACGAATCAGTGTGGAAATAAATGAATCATTTGTAAAAGAATCATTTGTGGAAGTAAACGAAGCATGTGCAAAAGAATCACGTGTGAAAATGAATGAATCATGTGTAAAAGAATCACATGTGAAAATGAATGAATCGTGTGTAAAAGAATCACATGCGAAAATAAATTAATCGTGTATAAAAGAATCACGTGAAAATAAATGAATCGTGTAAAAAATCATATGTGAAAATAAATGAACTGTGTGTAAAAGAATCACATGTAAAAATAAATGAATCATGTGTAAAAGAATCACGTGAAAATGAATGAAGCGTGTGTAAAAGAATCACGTGCGAAAATAAATGAATCGTGTGTAAAAGAATCACGTGTGAAAATAAATGAATCGTGTGTAAAAGAATTACATGTGAAAATTAATTAATCATGTGTAAAAGAATCGTGTGAAAATTAATGAATCATGTGTAAAATAAAAAGAATCACGTGGAAATTATCTGGGAGGGAAAACAAACATGACAAACATTTCAGCCCCAAATCATATGTGGAGGTCATGTGACTTTTCTGCTTCAGTAACTTTAATCCGGAGTATCTGATTGGTCCGGATGATCACATGAGAGCATAATGCAAACTTCTAAATATCACAGAATCTCGCAAGGTAACAGGACTGAGCCACCAGCAGGCTACACTGCTGCACTTTCTCTCTCTCTCTCTCTCTCTCTCTCTCTCTCTCTCACTCTCTCTCTCTCTCTCTCTCTCTCTCTCTCTCTCATCTCCTCCCACTCTCTATCCTCCCATCTTCTCTTTCGTCATGTCCTGCTCACTGATCCACACTCCACACCTGCCTGAAGGCTTATGAAAGAGCATCTTTTCACATTTAGACACGTCTCTCCGTCTCTTCCTCTCTCTGTTCCTCTGTTTAATTCTTTTCTCCATCTGCACCTCTTTCTCTATTCTTCGTTCATGAATAATCTCACGTAATGGTTCAATCATCATGCTCTTTCCTTCTCCTCTCCCCTCCCTAAATGTAACCCTTTATCTTTTCTATTTTCTCCATCCTTTCTCTGCAGTTACAGCATCACTCTAATGGTCTCTGTGGGGCTGTTACAGTCTCTCTCTCTCTCCCTCTCTCTCTCTCTCTCTCTCTCTCTCTCTCTCTCTCTCTCTCTCTCTCACACACACACACACACACACACACACACACACACACACACACACACACACACACACACAACCATACACCCCCACACACGAAGAACACCAAAAGCTTCTACAAAGGATGTTCACTTTTCATACAGATGCACACATCTGTTTTCTTGCTAGATGTGTCTGTTTATATTCCCTCGCAGAAAAGTCACATGAGCCTCTCATATGAATAATCACATCACTCACGTGTGAGATTGGGTGTTACATTTCACACGTTTTCACATGTATTGTGTGTGTGTGTGTGTGTATCTTGCCCCCTCATTTTCCACATGATTCATTTATTTTCACGTTATTCTTTTTTTTTACTCAAAATTAATTTGATGTTACAAATGATTCATTTATTCAAAAATTCATTTATTTGCAACGTTTTGTAAGGATACTTTATTTATTTTCACAAGTGATTATTTTTCTTTAACACATGATTCATTTATTTTTACCCATCATTTAAAAAAAGGATGTGTTTTCACATGATTCTCTCTCTCTTTATTTTTTTTTTACAGATGATTTATTTGTTTTCCCATGTGATTCAAATTTTTTACAGATTATTCATTCATTGTCATATCTAATTATTTTGGTTTGCACATGATTCATTTATTTCCCCATGTGATTCTTTTTTCCACCAATAATAAAAAAGATAATTAATTTCTTTCCCCATGTGATTCTTTTTTCCACCGATAATAAAAAAGATAATTAATTTCTTTCCCCATGTGATTCTTTTTTTCCACCAATAATAAAAAAGATAATTAATGTATTTCCCCATGATTCTTTTTTCCACCAATAATAAAAAAGATAATCCATTTATTTCCTCATGTGATTCTTTTTTTTTGCCAACAATAATAGAAAAAAGATGGTTCTTTTTTCTCCACAGTTGATTAATTTAGTTTCATATTTGATTTTTTTTTACAGACGTTTAATTTATTTCATCAAGTGATACTTTTTTTTACACCAATAATTAAAAATCTTTTTTTTATTTTATTTTTTTTTTTACAGATGATTCATTTATTTTCACGTGATTCTTTTTGTAGCAGATGATTAATTTATTTCTCTGCATAATTCTTTTTCTTCTTCTTTTTTTAACAGATGATTCATTTATTTTCACGATTCTTTTTTTTTTTAATATAGATGATTCATATATTCCCATACAGGTGGATGGAACCATGAGCCATGTCTGAGCGGATGTTAAAGCTCACACTCACACACACACACACACACACACACACACACACACACACACACACACACACACACACACACACACACACACACACACACACACACACACACACACACACTCCGTGGTGACATGATGGCGGCTGCATGCATGATGGCGGCCTCTACGGTGACATGCAGATGAACCTAATGAAGTCTGGAGTGAGGTATTTTCCCATTTCCCTCTGCATTTGAAAAGCTCATCCCCATCTGCAGTGCTGCAACATCTGACAGCTTCATTAAGTACGAATATATTTACGTTATGGGATGCCATTTCTATACAGCTTAGATACATTTTCTTCCTTTTCCCTGGCAATTCTAAGCTAATGAGTCATGTAGAATATGCCTCTAGATACCGAAAGTGAACTCAGATGGTTTAATAAGTCATGTGCTTGTGTGTAGTGAAGCACCACCTGATGTTTAATGTTTGTTTTGATCCACATTAATCAAAGCTCCAAGCAAAGCCTATCTGTATTTGCGTATAACATACTGTACCGCAGTAATGTAGTCAGTGATGAATGGAGGCAACAGATAAGCAGGGCAGAGGATGGACGGAGAGTCAGAAACGTTCACTGACAAGACCGAAGTGAACCTGGAAACTAAGATTGATGAGCATCTTATTCTCCATTATTTACAAGAAAAAAACTACTGAAGTGCAAAATAAAAAAATTCAAAGCAAATAGAATGTTATATGAGATGAGGGAAGAATGTTTTTTTTCGTTCAGTTCTGTTCAGTCCGACGGTGTCGATTAGTTTTCCATAACAACGCCTTTGACAGTAGTTCAAGGCAAATCACAGGTTTCTATTAAGGCTTATCGTTCTATGTTATCGTTTCTATAGTAACAACATACACAGAGACCTGTAGGACTAAAAATAAACTGATTTCACAAAGCTTTTCTCTGAGGAGTCCAAAGTGCCAGCACTTTGTAATAATCGATAGGTTTTCTGCCACAGAAAAGTCTTCAGGATGTTGACGTTCCTCATCATTAATCGTTTATTAATCGCGACGAGGTGGCCGAGTGGTTAAGGCGATGGACTGCTAATCCATTATGCTCTGCATGTGTGGGTTTGAATCCCATCCTTGTTGACAAGCCTTGTTTTATCATGGCTGACCCTGCGCTCTTCTTAACAAGCTGGGATAAGCGAAGAAAAGAATTTCCTGGTGTTGTAATGAACAGTATATGTGACTAATAAAGTCACATGCTTCTTCTTGTATTCTTCTATATGTGACTAATAAAGTCACATGCTTCTTCTTCTTCTAAACGTAACTATAAACAGATTTTTAAAAAAAGTGCAATGTGTCCTTCATAAAGAAATGAAAAATTGTAACCGTTGTCAAATTGCTGTGGAATAAAAGGAATAAAACACAAGAACTGCTGATATTGGGAAATAAATAAACATCAGGATGGTAACTGTAACGCTGCTTCATCACACCACTCTGTTATTGATTACTTTCCTATATCAGCATGCTTCCAAGTTCTTACTCGTACCCTTCTTTTTCCACCCCAACCTTTTTTGTATCATTCTGAGCTGCAAAAGCACATTCTTTCTTCATCAAATCAGGCCTGTGGAACGTCTGCTTAGGAAATTTTGTCGATGGTTTGGTTTATTGTTTCAGATTCCCTTTTTGTAGATACATTAACATATGGATGGGTGTAAAAGGAGAAAAAGAAGGATATATTTTCCTCTTTTCCATTTAAAAACATGGGAGATGCATATTTCTGCACTGTAGTTTGGACCTGGATGGTGAATAAGTGATGGTGATTAAACACTCTCTCTCTATCTCTCTCTCTCTCTCTCTCTCTCTCTCTCTCATTAATTGTGCGATCCATAGTGACCTATTCGTGGTGGTAGTATTTCCAGTTGCTCCTGTTGCATCTGCTGTCGTCATCTCTGTCTGACCGTCTCGTATAAGCGCATTGTTAGCGCTGGAAAAGTAAATAGACGCTGGATTTACTCTCTTCTCTGGATCCGTTGACAGCTGTCCAACGTCCCACGCTCTACCTACTGTACCTACCTAGAGTACCGTATTTGCTTGTTGTACAAGAGAAATGAAATCTGATCACACTGCGTACACATGACAACAACGACGGGAGTGTGTTTAAATCCCTATAAAAATATCAAGTGTAGCCATGAAGGTGAGATTTTTGTGTGATTTTTATCCAGTTCTTGACATACAGATACACTTGTGTTAACGCTTGTGGGTAGAAGAAAGTGGTACAAAGAAGACAAGTGATTTTAGGTGTATACACCTCAGGTTGGTGTCAGAACAGACGAGTTGTTGTCTCCGGTGTGTGAAAGATCTTCACGTTAGGATCCCAGTTTAAATACAACCAATAGAAAGGATGATAGAGTACGTCAGATTCTATTCATGGTTTTAAGTGAAGAATTCATGCAAAGTCAGTGTTCTTGCATTTCTCTGTCATATATGCACACACACACACACACACATGCAGGCTCACGGTCGCACGGTGGCTTAGCATGTGGTTAGCATGTTTGCTTCACACACGCTGCCTGTGTGTGGAGTTTGCATGTTCTCCCCGTGCTTTCCTCCGGGTACTCCGGTTTCCTCCCCCAGTCCAACGACATGCATGGTATGCTGATTGGCATGTCCAAAGTGTCCGTAGTGTATGAATGTGTGTGTATGTGATTGTGCCCTGCGATAGATTGGCACCCTGTCCAGGGTGTACCCCGCCTTGTGCCCAATGCTCCCTGGTCTCCAGGTTCCCCTTGACCCTGAAGGATGAGCGGTATAGAAAATGGATGGATGGATGCACACACACACACATACATACACACAGACATACACTCACAAAACCATACTGGAGTTAATGAAACAGTGCAATATGGGTGTCAATGAAGCAAGAAATGATTTAATCGACTAATATTGAACATATGGCGCTAGTAGTGCGTCACACAGCTAGAAGCTGAAGAAAGCAGCAGCCATATGGACTCTCTGCAGGGTGCAAAAACTATTGCACTTGTCTCATTGTGATGGGAAAAAGAAAACCCAACCACTGGTTTATGCTTACTGTTCTGCACATGAGCCGAGTTTGAGTCATTTCAGTTGTTTGTCACGAGGTTAAGGCTTATAGTCGCACATCTCTCTCTCTCTCTCTCTCTCTCTCTCTCTCTCTCTCTCTCTCTCTCTCTTTCTTTCTCTCTCTCTCACACACACACACACAGAGGGAAAAGTGACAGTCATACAAATAGATTTTTCATTAAATTGAGCAAGATCGACTAGCGTAACAGCTTGACATGCTAGAATCAATGTTTTCATGTAGTGACACTTAATTTCCTGTATAATATTAATGATAAATTATCAATTATAAACAGCTTTCTAAATGAATTCAGTTTTCTGCAGTAGCAGTGTGACAGATTTCCTGTTAAATATTTCTCCTTCAGATCTGCATGAAAATGACTAATCTCTAAAAATCAATTACAGTGATAGCCATGTTGAGCGTTCATCAGTTATAATGATTTGGTGATTTTATTTTAGCTGCTGACAGACGCAACCGTTCACGTTTTCGAAAACGTGTGGAATTTTTCACAAAATTAGCCTTGGCAATCAAAATCCATCTATGCATACATACAGATATCTACCTCTCTATCCATCATTCTATCCACTGATCTATCCATCATATCTACGCACTCGCACACAATCCACCCATCCATCCGTTTGTTCTTGCACCCATCCATCCAAAGATCTATCCATCATCTATTCACTGATCCACCTCCTACCCACTCACGCAAAATCCATTCATTCATCCATCCATCCATCAATCCATCCATCCATCCATCCATCCATCCATATGCCCATCTACCCACCCACCAACCATTCATTCATCTGTTCTTCCACCCATCCATCTACAGATCTATCCATCATTCTATACACTAATCTATCCATCCATCCATCTGCCCATCTGCCCATCTACCCACACATCGTCCACCCATCCATCCATGCAATCTACAGATGTATGCATATGCATTCAACACAATCATCCCATAACAAATGACAACAAAGCTGATCCTGCTGGGTTTAAACACCTCCCACTGCAACTGGATCCTGGACTTTCGGACTGACAGACCCCAGTCCATCAGGATCGGCAACTCCACCTCCAGCACCACCACACTGAACACCGGCGACCCCCAGGGCTATGTCTCAGTCCACTGCTGTTTACCCTGCTAACTCATGACTGTGCTGCAAACTTCAGTTATAATCACATCATCAAGTTTGCTGATAGCACTACAGTTCTGGGCCTCATCAGCAGCAATGAAACTTACAGGGAGGAGGTCGACTTCAGGAGAACCCAAGTGGACCACTCACCACTGCACATTAACGGAACAACTGTAGAGATAGTCAAAAGCTCCAAGTTTCTTTGTGTGCACATGACTAAGGACCTCTCTTGGACTCTCAACACCACCTGCCTAATCAAGAAGGCCCAGCAGCACATCCACTTCCTGCAGAGACTGAAGAGAGCCAAACATCCCCCTCCCATTCTCACCTCCTTCTACAGAGGGACGATAGAGAGCGTCCTAACCAGCTGTCTCACTGTGAGGTAGGGGAACGGCACAGCCTACAGCAAATTGTGAGGACATCTGAAAAGATCATTGGGGTCTCTCCACCCACCATTAACACCTTACTCAACAATTGCTGCATCCACAAAGCTACCAGTAATGGGGACCACCCGTCTCACCTTTTTCTTGGACTCTTCCCACTTGCATCTGTGCCACCACCAGCAGACTCTGCAACAGTTTCTTCCCTGAGGCAGTCAGATTACTCAAAACTCTGCTGCCCCAATGCTCATCTGGGCTAGCTGAACACCTAACCCACACAGTTCTTCTGCACACACACTAACCCAGTAAGATGCAGTACTACCGCACACTGCACTTTACACAGCTGCATCAGTCCCTTTATACTATAGAACTTGTTTCTGCTGCCAGTATTGCTGCTACACTTGTGCTGCTACATTAGATAATAGCTTACAATCCATGTATACAATTTACAGTCCATGTTCTGTATATCTATTGTCCTGTGTATTTACTGTCCTGCATATTTATCGTTTTGTTCTGTGTAGTTATTGTTTTCACTCGTCTCACATTGTTGTGTATTTGTACTTTATGTAGTCTTGTGTACTTTTCAGTGTCACACCATGGTCCCGAAGAAACGCGTTCCAATGTATACAAGCTGTATAGAGGAATGACAATACAAACCCACTTGACCTGACTTGATATTTATTTAGATTTCTTTGATTGGCATTGTCACGATCATCATGCTTATCTGTCCACTTGATCCACCCATTCATCCATCCATCCATCCATCCATACATACAACATGCATAACCTACTGTTGTGCATTGTGGGATTTCTGGAGTGCACCAGTTATCCTACTATTACCCTTAGCAAAACATGTTTAACAATGTTTAATGCATGCATCCAAAAATCTAGAAGCATTCTATCCACTGATCCATATGGCCATCTACCCATTCATTCATCTGTTCTTACACCCATCATTGTATCCACTAATCAATCCATACACCCCATATGGTAAATGGTCTGCACTTATATAGCGCTTTTAACCAAAGTGCTTTACACTGGTTCTCATTCACACATTCACACACACACAAACACACACCAGTGGTAGCAGAGCTGCCATGCAAGGTGCTAACTTGCCATCGGGAGAAACTTGGGGTTCAGTGTCTTGCCCAAGGATACTTCGGCATGTAGAGTCATGTGGGCCAGGAATCGAACCGCCAACCCTACGATTAGTCAACATCCCACTCTACCACTTGAGCCACAGCCGCTGTACCCCAGCCATATCTACCCACCCCTCCATGCAATCTACATCCATATACATATTTATTTCGATTTCTTTGATTGGCATTATCACTTGTTCATCTTGCCATCCACTCATCCATCCATCAGAAATGCATAACTTACTGTAGTGCATTATGGGATTTCTGTAGTACACCAGATATTCTACTATTACGCTTATAAAAAATGTTTAACAATTCTATTAACGATTCTAATGGGTTCTACTTGTGAAATGTGTGTGTCTATGTGCGTGTGTGTCTTGACTAAATTATAGACTAAAGCTCATGTTTTCCATGCAAAGTGTGTGTTAATCATGGTCTGGATTTCATCTATGTCAGTTTCTAACCATAGCAATGCTGTTGGCTGGATATTTTCAGCTTATGGTTGGCTTTCAACCCAGAACTGATAATGAGGTGTTTAGAAATCCCTGCAATACCCAATGCACTGCACACTACCATGTCAGAATAATCCTCCAGGAAAATAATAATGACCCAAAAGGTCAGCAGTGCTCCTATGGTGGCCCCTTTTCATTGATGGAGGTTGAAAATGTGCACAGATGGACTACATCAAAAGTAATTTTACACCTGCAGAGCGGCTGATATGGTAGGTGTAGCTGATTGGCTTGTAAGTTTGTTTGGATTCACATGTATACCAAAGCATTAAGAGAGAATTCTGCACTTACACCCATCAGTTAAGACACCTTGGTATTGATTATGCAAGCTTAATTAAACACAGAGTGACTGCTGTATTCTGCTGAGAATGTGCTGTGCCCAGGTTGGAATCATTTACCTCCTCAATGATCCTGCAGATAGGAATGTACTTGCTCCTGTAGAACATCAAACAACATCACCTGTGGTACGTTACTGCATTCCATTGCTGGAAAAATCCTTTTCTGTCTCTCCACATGTATATTTCCATGGGCCTGACTTCTGAAGTACAATGAACATCAGGCGAAATGATGAATATTTTCAGTGTGTTCATACAAACTCAGTGCTGGTGTTCACTGAGCAGCTGACGGAGGTGTGGAAATGTTTTCACAAGCTTTGCTAATTGTATATGATGTGCTTGATAGCACATTTAATGGATGTGAGTGTGTATGTGTGTGTGTGTGTGTGTATGTATATATATATATATATATATATATATATATATATATATAGAGAGAGAGAGAGAGAGAGAGAGAGAGAGAGAGAGAGAGAGAGAGAGACAGAGAGAGAGAGAGAGAGTGGGTGGGTGGGTGGGTGTGATTTCTAGACCCTCAATACATGCATTACTGATAGGTGGATGACAGAAAGACAGAAGAGCGAGACAGGAAGAGGGAATGCCTTGCAGGTGAAAGACAAAGCCTGTTCTTCTGTGTGTGATGTGCCATTTCCAAACTGCCAGGAATTAAAATCAAGATAACAGCTGCTAACACAGAGAATACAGTAACCGATAGCCAGGACGTTTTCTTGATGCAAACAGATATCTGGTATTTAGTTTATGTAAACGTGCATGTGTGATTCAAGAGTACGGCACACTCCCATTGGTGCCATTGTATGTATTGCTGCCACTCAGGCTATTTTTCTGGCCAGATGAGCCATCTAGAACAAGTCAGGACCCATAATCATTCAGTTCCATCCTAAACAAATCAGAAATGGAAGGAGCAAGATCTGAGCAATAAATCTGATTGGGAAAATGGCATCTATGGAATAGAATATAATTTTATTTTTATAGCACTTTATTACAGTACAGAGTGTCTCAAAGCACCTTTACAGACTTCAGCACCTTAATATCCAGTAAACTGATAAATCATGGCCAACACTGGGGATATAAGAGCAGGAGCTTGTAGACTTCAGGACAGAAACAGGAAGTTATACACCTCAAGATGTATCACCACAGTATCAGGAGATTTGAGTTCTCCGGAATGGATCAAGAATGTGTAGACCTCAGGAAAATTATTATGTGTAATATCAGTTATCAGGAACAAGTGCAGGAATTTGTAGATCTTAAGACAGGGTCAGGATCTTGACCTCAGAACTCAGAATGCCGCTAGGAACAGTGTACACCCCCAGGACAAAGTGTAGTAGTAGTAGCATATAGACCTCAGGATCGGAGCAGGAACTTGAATACTGGAGCAGCAGTTTGAAGACCTCAGAACAGCACCAGGAGCATGTAGACATTAGAACAGGAGCAGGTGTTTGCAGACCTCAGACCTCCTCCAGAACAGGAACTTGTAGCCCTCAGCCTCAACAGGGACTAGTACAGAGCCCAAGATGAAAGCAGTAGCTAGTAGATCTCAGAAGAGGAGTTGAAACTTGTAGAACTCAGGACAGGAGTTAGAACTAGTAGACCTCAGCATTGGAGCAGGAGCTTGTAAATGTCAGAACCTGAGCAGAAACTTGTAGACCCTGGGACAGGAGCAGGAACGTGCTGAACTCAGGTCTTGAGTAGAAGGTTGAAGACTTCAAACTGCGCCACGCAGGAAGAGGGGAAAAGCGCCCAAAGATTAGTGTAAGCTCATAATCTTGCTGACTTCAGCATCAAAGCAGAAAGGTGTAGACCTAGCAGTAGTACAGTAGACATCAGCATGGAAGCAGGAGCTTGTGAATCTCAGGATGGAAGCAGTAGTGTGTAGATGTCAGGACAGGAGCTGGAGCCTCGTACTTCTAGACCCTGATTTGTGATTCTAAGCCTTAATGATGCAAAGTTCATTTTACGGTACAAACATTTTTTGAATCACATGATAATATTAATGTCCTCAATCATATTTCTGTAAAACGGATATCCAGATTTGAAACAGATTCAAATCTAACCTGCAGTGGCCTACTGTGCTACGAAAGAATGATTCACTCGCAACAAACACCATTCGGAAGTCAATTTCATCCTCAGGCAAATGCTGTCAACAACAATTCTCTCAGCTGACATGCGCACGCACACACACACACACACACACACACACACACACACACACACACACGCACAAACTGAGGTCATCTAACTATGCTATCAGAAGGCATCCCATTCAAGAGCAGTCAAAGAGATTTATTCATCTGTATTATGTGTAGCTCCGGATGCAGTTTTATGTAAGTGCATTTATTTTTAGTTAGGCAGAGAGCAGGGCTTCTGTGTCAGCTGTGACATCACAACAGTGGATAAAGTTCAGCTGCGACCTGTCACTCATTCGACCAAAAACATGTCAGGGTTGTTTTTTTACTTCTTTTTTGTTTACCTCCTTTCTCAGTCTCTTGTCATAGATCTTTAACTTAGGAAAACCCAGGACACACACATTTTGAGTCTTGTGTGAGTTTTCCTGCTCCACTATCACCTCTGGTTTGTAAATGGTCTGCACTTCTATAGCACTTTTTTAACCTTAGCAGCTTTACACTGGTTCTCATGCACACACTCCAACGGTAGCAGCTTGCCATCGGGAGCAACTTGGTTCAGTGTCTTGGTATGTGGAGTCATGTGGGCTGGGAATCGAACCGCCAACCCAACAATTAGTGGACTACCCGCTCTACCCATCCATCCATCTGTCCAGTCATCTGTCTGACCATCCATCTGTCCAGTCATCCATCCATCCATCCACCCTTCCATCTGTCTGTCTATCTATCCATCCATCCATCTGTCCTTCTATCCATCCACTTTCTATTAATACATACAACTGGTCAATAGTCCATCCATCCATCCATCCGTCCGTCCATCCGTCCATCCATCCATCCGTCCACCCATCCATCTATCCATCCATCCATGGACTGGGGGAGGAAACCAGAGTACCCAGAGGAAACCCTCGAAGCATGGGGAGAACATGCAAACTCCACACACGTGGATTCGAACCCCCAACCCAGAAGGTGCCAGGCAAACGTGCTAAACACTAAGAAACGGATTTCTGTAACAATTGCTAAAAACATTACGCAAACAAAATCGAAAGAGATAGTGCTGCAAAAAAACCCCAACAACAAAACCTGAAACAAACAACACCACATCCACTCTCTGACGTTTCTTTGTGTGTGTGTGTGTGTGTGTGTGTGTGTGTGTGTGTGTGTGTAGGTGAGCATGTTTTCATTTTTTATTAAAAGCCCCCAAGTGATTCAGCCCTGTGAGTCAGTACTTCACACAGCACAAAGCTCGGTTTTTATTCCAGACAATAAATGCCGCTTCCAGTTCTTGCATGTGAACTTTTGCGACCTTCTCTCATTATCTTCAAATGCCAGCGTGTTCAGCAAGACAAAAATAAATGTTGCAGACTCAGACAATTAAATAACATAAGCAAGAGCGGCCGCCCACTTCAGTCCCGCCTGCGGCCTTCTTATTTAACCCCGCTGTAATTAAAGGCCAGTGTGAGAGCGCAGTGATGGACAGTCACTCAATCACGCATGATCACGCATTCAAACACACACTCTGACACATCATATCAGGAATTTGTCAGGGTTGTAACACTGTTACTACTTGCTGGGAAATATCACAGATTAATAATATACATTATTAATATATATCATATTATATATTAATTTGGGATATTTCTTCACAGAAAAAGAAATATAGGTTAAGGACTCTCAGACTATCCCAGTTATCCCAGTTATATGAACTGTAATAAAATTGAACTCATCAAGGCTCATCAATAAAATAAAACTCATCAAGGCTATCTAGATTTGGCTTAGCTGTGTTAATAATAACTGGGAATAGATCAATAAGACCAATCCTGAAAATGAAAGTTTCTGATTAAAGCTTTATTATTACTTTGTAGTGATGTTGATATCAAAATATTCCGTCGTGTATGAGTTCTCTACCCGTTCATTGCGAAATTAAGATCCTCAGCCGTCTGTAAATCAGTTTGTTGGCAGCTATAGGTTCATGTATGGTAGTGTTTTTTTTTTTTTTATTTCAGCTCAAACAAACAATCTCCAGTTTCATTTCTACTGAACATTTCTACTGAACATTTCTGCTGAGTGTAAGGTAGTGTTGACCTTTCTGAATCAGTGAATCAATCAATGAATCGACAAACAATGATTCGAAAGCCTTATGTCAAGTTAAATTACTACATTTAAGAATCAATGTCGAATCGGTTCAATCGGCACTTCATCAGCATTTCATCAAATACATTTCATTTTTAAAGAAAATAACAACATACTCTTGGTGCTCATCACAACTTGACTGAAATATATACAGTATAGTAGGCGTGGCCTGAATATTGGCTGAATGTAGTATTTGTATATAAGATAATCAAAGCACGTGCTTATTTTTAAGTTTTTGATGTCATTGTTACTGAAACTTGTAAATCTGATGGGAATGTTTGGTTCGATCGCTTGGTTTATCGCTTCAACACCAGAGGCTTTGCTCACTCAGCGTCTGATATGTTTTGTACGCTTTTCTGGGAACCAGCTTCAGAATCTGGAAGATCGCAATCTGATTGGCTCTCTGTACTTCCGTGTGAACGTGGCAGGTTTTGAACGGAGTGACACAATGAGCTTTTCAGACTGAAATATAGTCACTGAACTAAATAATAATCACCGAATCCAGCCTTTAAAAGGTGTTTGGGTTTGGTTTGAGGACGTTAGTGGTGAGTAAGTAATCTTTCGTATTTGTGAATGGGTTACAGGAAAAGGTCTGTTATTGGTCAACAAGCATGTCAAACGAACACACTCTCTCTTTCTCTCTCTCTCTTTCTGTGAAAATAGGAGCTTCTTGGCTATATTTATTGCTAATTCGTACCAGATTGCTTAGGAAATGTTTGAATTCTGGCTTCGTTAGAGTAGTTCATAGCTGAAAATCCGAACTTGGGACACCACATACCAAATCAGTAGATTTCGAATAAAAGGTTAAAGCTCGTTTTATTATGGCTAAAAAAAAAAAAGAAAGAAAAAGAAAAGGAAAAGACGTTAGGATTATCCCCAGGGTCCAGTTGATGTGCCAAGCCCAATGTTTTTATTCGCATCTATGAAAACACTTCAGTAAGTCTGGGAACTGTATTTACATAACGACTTACGATATCCGAAAAACAAACCCCAACAACCTCTTGGCACTAACGAGCGTTAATAAGCATAACTGTAATGTCGGGTTAAGCTATAATAATAATAAAGATGATTCACTGGTGTATTTATCTCAGTTTCATTCTCTCCCATATCATCCTCCGATTTCGAGCTCTACTCTGAGTCATGAGCTCTCGTTTCTGAGCCGTTAGATGTATTGTGCATGCACGCAGTCACTCACATCATATCATATGGTGTCGTGGTTACGCTGATGACATGAAAGCCGTTCCGTGAGAGCGAGTGGGAGAGATTACAGCTGGTGAGACAATCGAGACACATTTTATCCCCAGGATATAAAAGTGTGTGTGCTTGTGTGTGGTGAAAAGGAGTGTGAGTTATTTCTCTCCAAGCGATCACAAAGGACATTTTTGCATTTTGCTTTGAAATGGAGGAATAATGAGAGTATGAGAGAAAGGAGGGACATTTTTCACCCTCACACACTCTCTATCTCTTTCTCTAACATAAACACACACACACACACACACACACACAGATTTATAAATCCCTTCAGGGTTTTCCCTCAATCACGACTCCCGTGGGAGTTCCAGGTCATGTGACTCACGACATCAACAGAAGTTCTCAGGAGCACGGATTCTGTGTGTGTGTGTGTGTGTGTGTGTGTGTGTGTGTGTGTGTGTGTGTGAGAGAGAGAGAGTTTGTGATTCATACTAGTTGTCATCATCATACTGCAGCATCCAAAATAACAGAGAACATTATCAGAATTGATTCCTACAGTGGTTTGCTTCACCATATTATTGGAACATTGCTCAAACAACATTCCCAGTTAGACCAACAAAGATAAAAATCACTTTATGGAAAGGCTTTAATCTCAGAACACCCAGATTGACCCATATAACATTCTTGAAACAAAAAGTTTCCTAGAATTGTACCATTCAGAAACCTAAAACTATTATCTGGGACTTGAAGCAAACATTTTAACGTCATACATTACACACATCAGGCTCTGTTCCTCTGGTGACCTGCAGCTACACACATCACTCAATAAAATGCTCTGCAAACAGATTAATTTAGTTCCTGAGTGGGATTTACCCCAGCCTGAAATTGCGTTAGCAAACAAATACGTCAGAAGGGCAAGTATTAAACGTGTAGAAGCCAGTTTCCACCATTTGAACACAGAATAAAACCTCCTTTTAATGTTCTTTGCATGTGACATCCTGTACACGTTTGTTTCTATATAAATCATCCCAAACTGCTTGCACAATTGATGGGAATATGCAAATGAAGTCTGGAGGGAGGGGACTAAAAAGATAATTAGTCAGACATCAACTGATCAGGTTGTCATTATCAATCCATCACATAAATTTAGAAACAATTCCAAAACTTGAGAAACCAGGAAGTAGAGTGAAGGGGACCAAAGGTTCAATAATAATAAAGAAACGCAATACCTCATGTGGTATCGTCTTCCAGCATCTTTTTGTTCTTATGCTAATAAATTAACGGATGGATTTGCATAGTTGTACTAGCAAGCTTTAGCTCACGGTTACAACAGGAAGTTACAGCTAGCTAATTAAGTCTACTAAAACCTTTGTCAACTTGTCACGTCGCGGCAAACTCGCAACTGCAGTTCCCAGAATGCAGTGCCGACTACAAACATGGGCGACGAAAACTACACTTCCCTGCCATGCACGTGCTCAAGTTTGCCAGAGTACTGAGCGCGAACACCTGTGCTTCATCATAGTTTATAAAAGGCCTCGTTAACTTCAGCGCGGCGCGAAGTAAACGCTCAGCAGTCGTAACTCTGTCGTTTCACCAAGCCGTTGTCAGTGTTCTGGATTTTCCTGGTTTTCGGATTTACTGTCTGTTTTGGATAATGATTCCCTGCCTTGCCCAGTTAGGATTGTTCGCCTGATCACCTGACCTTTGTACATTTCTGTGTTTCGTCTTCCGCCTGATCCACGCACTAAACCTGTTCGTCTGCGCTTGTTTCCAATGAGGTACTGCAACAGATTACTTCGCCTACTATGGAGCCAGTGGACGCCCCAGGGTGGCAACACCATATCCTGGAGCAAAACCAAGCGATAGCTGTACAGCAGGACCAGATATCGCATTTGAATGAGCAAGTGTTGCGCCTAAGCTCCTCCGCGCTTCCGACCATGTCTCCTGCTACTTACAGGCCTCCTCCGCCACTTACCCCAGCGTATGCCCAACCAACGCCAGCTGCATACATTCCGACCACACCGGCTGCGCACACTCCAGCTATGCCGGTTGCGCACCATCTGCCACTGCCTACACCAGAGAGATACGCTGGAGAGCCGGAACGATGCAAGGCCTTCCTGCTACAGTGCTCGTTGTTCTTTGAGAGTCACCCGGACATGCTGTAGGCCCAAAAGCTTACCAATTTCATGGAGTTACTCACCAGACGTGCCTTGGCATGGGCTACGGTGGAGTGGGATTGAGGAGGCGGTACCAGACCCTCGTTCGCGGACCTCCTCTCCCACTTCCAACGTGCCTTTGATTATTCCCCGGACGGCTGGGAGACCGGCCAGGAGCTCCTGAAGATCACGCAAGGCTCACGTGACGCGGTAGGATATGCCCTGGAGTTCCGCACCATTGCTGCACCGAGCGGGTGGAATGAGCCAGCGCTCAAGACTGCCTTCCGTCAGGGGCTAAATCCTGAGTTAGTTCGAGAGTTGGCATGTTGGGGCGAGCAGTTTACCCTCGATGACCTCATAGACCTGGCAATACAGTTGAACCATCTGCGCCGTACTAACCGCCCAGCGCTGTGTAGTCCCCTGCCACCAGAGCCAGCCCCGCCAGCCGAACCCATGCAGCTCGGTCGTATCTGGATCCGCGAGGAAGAGAGGGAGAGGGTCACGTTGCATCTATTGCGGCGAGGGCACCCACATCATCCGCCAGTGCCCCCACAAGACGCCATGATCGGCCGAGGGGGGTGCGGACAGCCACCCTCGTCGCCAAGGGTGAGTTCAATCCGATTACACACTTCTCATATATTTGCGTTACCTGTTGTAATAGAGCATTCAGGCCAATCTTTTGTGCTTTCAGTGCTCATCACCTACACTGAAGATATCCTAGTATATTTGACATCCCTGGAAGCGCACATCAATCATATACGGCAAGTGTTGCACCGCCTGCTGCAACATCAGCTTTATGTAAAGGCCGAGAAGTGTGAATTCCACCAACACACGATTTCATTCCTAGAGTATATCATTAGTCAGAAGGGAGTCGCCATGGACCAATGCAAAATTCAAGCGGTGGTGGAACACAGCCCCTTCACCACAGCCCCCATCCTTAGACACCCCGATCCCTCCAGACCATTCGTCATGGAGGTTGATGCCTCTGAGGCAGGGGTGGGGGCCATTCTATCTCAGAGGTTCAGCGACAAACCCAAGTTTCACTCCGTAGCATTCTTCTCCCGAAAGTTGTCACCCACTGAACACAATTATGACGTGGGGTACCAAGAACTCCTGGCAGTTAAACTGGCCCTGGAGGAGTGGAGACACTGTTTGGAGGGTGCCATTCACCCATTCATCATCTATACAGACCATAAAAATCTAGAGTACCTTAGAACGGCCAAACGTCTCATGCCCTGCCAGGCTCGCTGGTCCCTGTTCTTCTCCAGGTTCCAGTTTACTCTGTCATATAGGCCAGGAGCTAAGAACACTAAGGCCGATGCTCTGTCTCGAATCCACTCCCCTGAGAGTCGGGCGGACCACGAAGATTATATCTTGCCCCCCTGCTGTATTGTTAGCACCATAGAGTGGACCCTGGATCA
>NC_030433.2:6695000-6765000 GCF_001660625.3 Ictalurus punctatus | reverse complement strand
TTCTGTTGCTTTCTTTCTCTCTCTCTTGCACCAAGTGAGATTTTTCATTTTGCGTGAGAATTGTTTGAATGTTTTGTTGTTTTTTTTTATTATCCTGCAGTTTACTTTATTGTACATTTATTGATGGCAGGAGTCTCGAGTATCAGAGCTTTGAAACGGTCAAAGTTAAAGCTGTAATGCGTTCCAGTTTCTCACAAACAATATTTATTAACCTTTAGCAAGAAAACAAGACGACTGTTTATAGCTTCTATAACGTGAATGAGAACAGGAACTAACTCGTTTCGTGGATGTTCCACAACATTAAACGTAACTATAAGTATAACTGATAAAAATTTTTTTTAAATGTACAACATGATGTTCTTTAATGAATAAAAATGGCAAAATGGCAAATGGATATGGCATAAAAGGAACAAAATACTAGGATCGCTTCATCACATCGCCCCGCTGTCGATCATTACTTCATGTTACATGTGTATTTATTCGTATATTTCTTCAAGATATGACAGTGTTTCTTCTTCTGACTCACTGTCTGGATTCACACACACACACACACACACACACATAGTGACTCAGATAACGATGACTCAGATGATGAAAAAGCTGTTGCATTAAAAACTAATGTTCCTATGAAATGCCCCTCAGGATAAACTCACAGCCAGGAAAACACATCGGATTTCCCTTTAAACTCTTCACACCACCAGTTTAACACAGTCGCTGTGTGTGTGAGAATATTAATGAGAGGTCGTGCTTTGCATGAACGTTCCTTAGCTCAGATATTATTTGAAGAAAAGAAGCTGACATTTTGGTATTTGCAGAGCATTTTCATTGTGTGAAGAGAACTCTCTCTCTCTCTCTCTCTCTCTCTCTCTCTCTCTCTCTCTCTCTCTCTCTCTCTCCCCTCTCACAGCAGGATGAGAGATCAGAGGGCCTTATGACTCACACTTCCGACTTAATATTTTCAAATATCACGGGGACATTTCATGCCGCATATTTTCCTGCAATCTCTCATAGTTTCCATTTTAAAAGCAACCTTTCGTTCAAATATTTCCCCCTCGTGTTCCCATAGATGGAGACTGAGGTAATATCGATGATTTTTGTTCCGTTCAATCAACCAGCAAAAATGCTCCATAAGGATAAGGATAAAGCATATAATGAATAAATAAATGAAATGAAAACATACACATGCAAGTATTTATTTATTAGCCATTAGCAATGATTATAACTGTATACAGAATACAAGACTGTGAAAAGTCTTAGACACAAATTATAGATATTATAGATGTTTATTGTATGACGTCAGCATTATTAAGTCATTTTTGATTTCCAAACATTGGTTTTACAACAACGACAACAACAACAACAAAAATGAATGTTAGAGAAAAATCTTTGTACTGTATGTCAGTTAAGAAAGCAACCTATTACATTATCAGACAGAAAAACATAATGAACACTGCTGGGTTTTACATGCAAAAAAAAAAGTCTCCAGAAGAACTCTGGCTGGTTCTCCAGGAAAATCTACCAGCTAATATCCTCATAAAACTGCACAAAAGGTACCTGAGACTACTTTTTTTTTTTTTTTTTTTTAAAGCAAATACTAACTGTGTTTAGTTTATTACTGTCTCTGTGTTTATACTGGCCTCTACAGTATTTATTTATTTATTTTATGTAGAAAGGTTAGATTTCATTATTTGTGAAGGCATCTTTGCTTTACAGCATTTCCATGCATGTGCGTAAAACTTTTGCATGGTAATTTATATATGTACAGTTGTGCCCAAAAGTTTGCACACCCCTTGCAGAATCTTCTAAATCTTAATACTGTTAACAAAATAAGACGGATTATAAAAATCCCATGTTGTTTTTTATTTAGTCCTGTCCTGAATCAACTATTTCACTTAGCAAATGTTTTCATATAGTTCACCAGACAAGATAATAGCTGAATTTATCAAAATTACCCCGTTCAAAAGTTTACATACCCTTGATTCTTAATACTGTGTGTCGTTATGTTTTGTGATAGTTGTTCATGAGTCCTGTGTTTTGTCCTGAGCAGTTCAACTGCCCACTGTTCTTCAGAACAATTCTACAGGTCCTCCACATTCTTTGCTTTTCCAGCCTCTTTGCTTATTTAAGCCCTTTTAACAGCGGCTATATGATGTTGAGATCCGTCTTTTCACACTGAGGATGAATGACTGACTCGTACATGACCATTACAAAAGGTGCAAACATTAACTGATGCTCAAGAAGGCAGCACGGTACATTAATAGCCAGGGAGGTGTAAACTTTTGAACGGGATGATCGGTGTAAATTGTTATTATTTTGTGTTCCACAACACTCTGTCATTCATTATTTGTCTAGAAAAGCACAACCTCAAGTGCTTTATTCCTTACGGAATATGACAGTTTCAGCACAGACCTGGTGACCTGGTTACCTATTGACCTGGTGTTTTAATATTTTACATCCTACTAAAGCCAGATGCCGAGTGCCTCGTAATTCCTCTTACATATTAATTATACATTCAATCACTTTCTTTTCTACAAAAAAAAAAGCCAAGCTGCTTTTTCCGATGCGCAATCACTGATGAAAATGGCGTAAATGCACTTCTCTTTTCCTCTCTTATGTCTGGGTGGTGTAATTAACCTTTCTGTCACCTTTTATACTTACCCAGAGTGCACTGGGGGCTCTGCACTCAGACTTTCTGAAGGACCACTCATAAGTGTATGACTGTGTGTGTGTGTGTGTGTGTGTGTGTGTGTGTGTGTGTGTGTGTGTGTGTGTGTGTGTGTGTGTTTTCTGTGTGGAAAGGTAGACTCAGCATCGTGACAGTACACTCACTCTGACAGGCGGCTGTGATTCCGCTGACAAGCAACAGATTTTCCCCACGATTTATGCAAATTTGTTATAAAGCGTAAAATCCAACAACTGGCTCCAGGAAACTGTTCGAAACGCTCATGTAGAGCGAGGTCTGTCATTGCTTCGTGTTCATATTTTTATAGATTTTAGTGAGTTAGTTACCTCATCCTTCCAGCCATCCATCCATTTTCTGTACCGCTTATCCAACACAGGGTTGCTGGGAGCCTGGAGCCTATCCCAGGAAGCTCGGGGCACAGGGCGGGGGATCCCCTGGACTGGGTGCCGACCCATGTCAGGGTGCGATCGCACACACATTCGCACACTACAGACAATATTGAAATCATTCTACAGCAGCCTACAGTAAAGAAAGCCATTCATATGGTGAAGTTTTCTGTAAGGAGATGTTTATTTCATGCTTACGGAAGGAGTCTCCAGTGTCAGCATTTTGTAACAGTCAGTAAGTTAACTTCAAGGTGGCCGGGGGGGGGGGGGGGGGGGGGGGGGGGGGGGGGGGTTGGAGAGACTGATGAGGGAGCAACTGCTTATAGCCGCTATAACGTTTCGCAGACGTCCCGCAATAAGAAGTATGACATGCCATCGTTAATTATTTCCCTATAAAATCACACCCCCGAGTGTGTTATTCGTTCATCCTGAAAAGTTTCTGCAGTGAAATCTGTCAATGTTTGAACCGAGCATTCCGGTTGCAACGTTTTAATAGAAGCAAACCTTAAAAAACACACATTTTATTCAGCTGTTTAGGTATTTCGGGACGGTTTTAGAGGTTGTTGTGGAAATGAGACGGAGGTCAGGCGAGGGGTGAAAGCACATGAAAGTAAAATGAGCAGGTTTTGTGACACAGGAGAACATTTTTCGAACAGCGAGCAATTTAGAGCCTCGTTGTCCACCCACAGGTGTTCCAGAACTCACCACCGTGTGAGTGTGTGTGTGTGTGTGTGTGTGTGTGTGTGCGTGTGTGTATGTGTATGTGAATACAAATTAGAGAAGAGAAGTCGTGTTGGTGCTTGTTTGGAGAGGTTTTTATTTTTAAAAAAAGTCCACCTTCACCCACTAAACAACACGGAACATTATGTAAAAAGTAATTATGAGCTTTTTGGACTGAAATTGTCTGAGTAAAAGCTCTCCTGTTGTTTTTCCCCCTCATATTTGCATCAGATTAGAACCGCTAAAGTGTGCAATTACGAATCAATTCATTATTTTATTAGCTTTCATTTTCTACCGCGCGTGTTAGGAGGAGCGTCTCAGTAATTGAGTGTGAAATGTTCAATTCTGTCTCAGTTTCATTCAATTTCACACAAGTTGTAAGAAAAGATAACATCGAGTCTGAACCTTGATCGTGATCAGACCTTTTTAGGTGACTGGTTACAGTGTAAAGTGTGAGACCATGTTGGAAACATATCTTCTTTATATGTGTGTGTGTGTGTGTGTGTGTGTGTGTGTGTGTGTGTGTGTGTGTGTGTGTGTGTGTGTGTGTGTGAGTACAATAATGTAATAATGTTGTTAAGAAACATTCCAACAACCAAAAACATCTTTACTGTGATCAGAAACAGCAATGTAACAAATAATAGCAATGACAGAAAGAACTAAATACTAATAATATACAATAAAGAATTCATTAAAAATGTTTAAAATAGTAGGTACAATAAGTTTTTTAACTTTCTTTTTTCATTAATAAGCAAGGAAGAAATTAAATACTAACAATATACAGTATAAAATATATAATAAAAATGTGTAAAGAAAATTACTAAAAAGTACTCTAATTCTAAAAAAAAAATTAATTAATGGAAAATAACTAGAAAGACAACAAATAGTAATGAGATACAAATATGCAACAATATATCATGTATAATAAAAAATGTGTAAAATATAGTAAGTATAATAATACCTTTTTCATCTTTTTATTACTGAAAAAAAGAATACAAGAAAATAACACAGCATTATTGAAATAAAGTATAATAAATGTGTTAATTATTGTATGTATAATACTTTCTTTTTGGTACTTAATTTTTAAAATAAAAGTAAATAAAAATAATAAATTACAATAATTAGATTAATATTAAAGTAACTGAAATAATAAAAGGCAGTTAAAGTAGTTTTTTCTTCCCCAAGCATTGATTGATGGCTACTGAGAAATTTCATGATGCATGGTTCATACTTAGTTATGTCTAATAAGCTCTTCCCAACACACACACACACACACACACACACACACACACACACACACACACACACACACACACACACACACACACATACACACACTACTACTACAGCTAAAAAAAAATTTAAATCACAAATTCATTGTACAGATCACAGTGCCCAATGTCTCCTTTCCCTATTGAAGTAGAACTGATTAGCTCTTTCCCAGCATGCTTTGCTCCTGGCTGTGATCTCTGGTCCACCGCTCTGGCCCGTCTCCAGCAGGAAGCCAAAGTTCTCCAACACCATCAGCTAATGAGAGGCAGAGCCGTTACTCTGAGCAGCTGCTCCACACTTTCGAAAGACACAATGACACCGAAAAGTGTGTGTGTGTGTGTGTGTGTGTGTGTGTGTGTGTGTGTGTGTGTGTGTGTGTGTGTGTGTGTGATAGAGAAAGAAAGAGGAAGAGGAGTAAAAGTATCTGGCCATGGCTACACCCCATCATTTCTCTGTGTGTATGCCTGAGAGCCATGGAGAGTTCCTGACTGCTGAAAGCGACAGCTGCTGTCGGATGCGAAAGCATGGAAACCATTAGCATATTTTATTTGAGAACATTTGAGAAGGGGAACCCGCCATCCTTCCTCCTTCCTCTATCTTCATCTGGGCTCTTCCTCCAGATGGCTTTATTAGCGCACAGGGGAGAGCGGATCGTTCGCTTTGTTTTGGAAATGGCCGTCTTTATTCCAGCTGGATGAACACTGTGAGCTTCTCGGCTTACGGCTCTCTGGAGGTCTGTTCCAGGCCTGAAGAGCACTTCTTTTAAGGATGAGACACATTTTCCATACCACCGTAATGTCCACACACACACACACACACACAAACACACAACCTGCACACAACAAAACACACTATGTGCTACAGTATGTAATATAAATGTTCAAGCAGATCAAGTGATAAGTATACTCTTATTCAAGGGTTCTTTAAGGGTACTTTGGAAAGTTAAGCGTTCTTAGCATACAGCTCTAAGGTCCCTGGGTTCAATCGTGACCTCGGCTTATTGTCTGTGTGGCGTTTCACATGTTCTCCCAGTCTCTTCATGGATTTTCCTCCAGGTTCTCCGGTTTCCTCCAACCTCCCAAAAACACGTTAGTAGCTTGATTGGCTGTGCTAAATTGCCGCTAGGTGCAAATGAGTGCGTATGACATCATGCGACGTACTATCGTTCCGGTAAGTGTGTATTCCTACGTCAGGGCCCAAGATCCCAGGATAGGCTCTAGATTCACCAACCTGGATAAAGCTCATACTGATGAAGGAATCCTAAAGCGTTCCCCGGAGAGGTAACCGAAGAACCTTTAAATGTTCAAGATTTCAAGCAAAAAAAGCATGAAAATTTCTCCTTCTTACAGAATTCCGGTCAAGAGCTCTCACATCAGACACATCAGGAAAGTCATTTGCTGTTGTGGTCATGTATGAGATGTCAAACGTCTGATCCGGATGTGGACGAGTTAATAAGGATGAGTTCAAGGTAGACCAGGACTAGTTTATAATAAGATTTATAATATAAGAAACACTTGATTGCTCTTGAAAGAATTTTTACATTCAGGCTAGGTGTCTTTTTTTTTTTTTTTACAGGCATAAGATCCATAGGCAGGTTGTAGAACGTTATTATGAAGTATTACAAGGCTTTAAACAAGACTTCCGCTCTTTTTCCCCTTCAGGAAGGTGTATTTGACATACAGTATAGTATAGTAGAGCATCATTTGCTTGAACTACAGAAAATTGCACCATTTCGGCTCCATGGATAGCCCCAAATCCATTCACAGCTGCATCCAGCTACTCTCAGGATCTTTTCATGCCCATTAGAGCGAATGCCCATTCGGCTTGTTATGTTTTGTTATGTAATTAAGTGAACCAAAAAGCATTAAAAAGTTGACTGAGGTGTGGCTAAAAAAAAAACCTCGCATTCATTCATAAAACTCCTTCATTCATTGGTCAGAAATACAGCAAATTTTATACAAAACTTTGCCGAGCATAAAGTATTTCTGCAGCACTACGGCTCTGTCCTTTGGGCAAGTTTATGCCTCACAGCTCATTTTAGGAGCATGCATCTACAAAACAATCTCTCCCACAACCCAAATCGTACAGCATGTTCGGTTCGCATGCTGCAGGAACAAACCGCTTTGTCACCGCAATCAAAACACCAGAGTTTAACTTGGAAGTGGATCAAGGTCACTTCGCGCACACGCTGTCAGATCGGTTATTTCGGTCGTCACCGTCAAATTCCAGCATGTAAGTGGAAGTTATTTTGACTCACTTCTTAGCCAATGAAAATATTTATAATATATTATATTAATAATAAAATGAATCATACACAAGAGTCAAATCTTCAGTCAGCTGATGTGTGCGGTTTACTTCTCTGCGCAGACAGACACGCCAGTCCTCCGTTTATAAGACGCAATTTCTTTTATGGTAATGGAACGATTAGTTTCATTTGTCTTAATTCATGGCTTTGCGTTGGCTGGCTTTTCTTATTTTTTTTTATATACTTTAATTAATACCAATAATATAAAATGACTGGTTTTTTGTTTGTTTTTTTTTTTTTTTTTTTTTTTTACAAAAAAAATATAGCATGAGGATGTGTTTTTGATAGAGGCTCCGAAGCTCTTCTAGAAGTCGCTCTGGATAAGGGAGGCTGATAAATAATAATTTAAAAAAGCAATGAAACCTCGACAGTATATTCCAGATCCAAAAGTGTAGCAATTCATGCAAATTTTTTTTTAAAAAACCATGCAGATTTAAATTCGAGCAAGTCGAGATTTGCGTTAGTTCGGCCTAGACCTAGACTCCCTGGAGCATGAGTATGCTACGAACGTCAACCCCACATGAATTTATAGGATTTTCACAAAAATTAAAGACAAATTTCTCGTGTAAATGCACGGACAAATGATTTACGAATAAATCTATTCGTATTCATCTTGATAAATGAGGGCAAACATTTCCAAATCATGGTCGCTGGTTCGATCCTGAGTTTGGGAATTTCTGTGCATGTTCTTATGAGGTGCCCAATGAGGAACTGGAACACTGATCAGGATAAAGTGCTAAATGACCTAAAAAAAGATATTTTACACAAGTCCTTCAGGGTGGATTTTAACCTTTTAGTGACTCATCTGGCTGCTTGTTTGTATGTTGGATTATTTTGTTGTCAAAATGTCTTTATTATGAAACCATCATGTGGCCAATCATTCGCTAAAAGGACTAACTCAGATGCTCAGAACATCTTGACACTCATCACTGGCATGCTTTAGTGTTTTTTTTTCCTGCTAATCAGCTCATTCACAAAAGCCTCAAAAGCCTTTCATGAGGATGAAATGGATGTGAAAGACATCACAGTGTGTAGTGAAGGGGTTTAACCTGTAGGCTACTCCACGGGCTTGACTGGGAAACACCGATCCGTGTGTGTGTGTGTGTGTGTGTGTGTGTGTGTGTGTGTGTGTGTGTGTGTGTGTGTGTGTGTGAAATATACTGGTGATGCTCCTGGGTAATTAATAATAATAATAATAATAATAATTATTATTATTATTATTATGTGCACACGAAGTTGCCTCGAGAGAATCGTGACTTGATAAAACACACACACACACACACACACACACACACACACAAAGGGATACAACTACTGATTGCGTCCCCTACCCCCCACCTCTCTCTCTCTCTCTCTCTCTCTCTCTCTCTCTCTCTCTGTCATTTCCTCTCCTCTTTCTCCAAGTGCTGCAGCGGAGCTGCTTACTGCATCGCGGGGGAGGAAGTATAGACCGAAAGAAAAGGGGGAGAAAGCTCTTCTTCCGTGGTGGGATATCGTGGGGAATACCGGGTGAGAGGACGCGCGCGCTCTGCTGGATCCCCGCGGCTTTGCTTTTTTCTTTTTTCTTTTCACCCCCTTCACCGGTAAGTTCGTGTCATTTATGCGTGTGTGCGTGTGTGTGTGTGTGTGTGTGTGTGTGTGTTTTTTCAACGCATATGAAGATGTAATGTTAGAAAGAAGGAAAGAAATCGAGTGTTTGCTGTGAGAAGTGAACTGCGCGGAAGCCACATTAAGAGCTGTCACGACTTTTAGTGATGCGCACGGCACGCGGGATCAGGAGCGGGTTTCTTCACCGTTCCATGCGTTATCCTGTGCATTATCCCATGCATTACTTTGTGCATTGCTTTCTATGAGGAACTTTAAAAAAAAAAAGAAAAAAAAAAAGGATTATTAAGCATTATTGAACGGATTGACAGGAACTGGCGTGCGTATTGCGCGTGCCGAGTTCGCTGAACCGCTTTCCACACAGCGTTGCCAGTGAGAACAAAGGGTACTGTACTGAACCTTGAATGTTTCTCCATTGATATACAAGTTGCACAAAGGTGCACTAGATTTACTTTCCCAGGTGCGCACTAACATTACGTACTAAAATCATACCCGTGGAGATACCACCCTATAGCACCAAGCGTCACTATGCAGAAAAGTACAGTGTAATACATTTGTTCTTGAGAGTGTATGGTTTTTTGGGGTTGCTGACAGGTTGACTCTGAACCCCCCCCCCCCCCCCCCCCCCCCCCCCCCAAAATTATTCTGTTCCCATTTACTGATCTGTGCCTTGCATTTGTATCTTTCACTGGAAATGTAGATATACATAAAATATACAGAAGACATACCTGTAAGAGTACCACCCTAGTACCCAGCATCACTACCCTGAGAGGATAACCCTGCCCCCCTGGCCAACCCGTTTTGTCCCATATACTGACTCGCATAAAAAATAGTACTAAACTGTATCTTTTCGTACCGCTGTACCTTTCATAAGTACAAAATGTGTATAGAGTGTAGCTTTTATAATGATTTAAGGTACATAAATGGACCCTTACCCTTACAGCTAAAACACAAGGGGGGAAAAAGGTGTATGCTTGAGGATACCATCACATGCTTGTGTTTAGTACCTGTATTTACTCTTTCAGGTGAACGATGGGTACTAAATAGATACTAAAAAGGACACCACCCTAATACAGAGTGTCACTACCCTGAAAAGTACAGTTTAATACTGTCTTTTTGGCCCGCTGTACCACTTTGCGGCCTCGTTGTAAATAGATACACTCTCATTAATAAAGTTAACAAGCTGTACTTTTCCTTGTCGCTGGGATGAATAACAATAGTATATCTCTTACCTGGGAATGTGCATGTAGTGTAGCTCTAATTAGATTTCGAGTAAAGCTTTAAATGTTTATCAGTGGTCATAAGGTCCACTTAAATAGTTTTTAAAAGTGAAAGATATAAAAAGTGCACCTTTGAGGGTGCCATAAGCAGTGAAAAGGAAAGGTACTTACAGTTTCTGCATTCGGCTTTCTTTTGAATTAACTTTAGGAATGAATGCACCAAACGGCACTGTTCCTTGTCACTGGAGTGGTGCCATGTTTTATAAATTTATAAGTTTTAATATACCGTGATAGATCTTTAAACGTTTAGATTAAAGCTTTAAAGGTACATTAATGGTCCTTATGTACCTTCAAATCATTTTGAAGGTAGACTACAGTAGGCTATATTTACATGTACATGCTAAAGGTAGAAGTTTGGTACCTTTCTTTCTGTGAATGAGGCTTATGTTTTGTCACTGGACTGTAGTATAAGAGGTACAAAAGAAAAGAGAGAGAGGGAGAGAGAGAGATGAGGGGAGAAATTGATTCCCGTGTACGCGCAGTGAGGAGAGCCGAAATTTCATTAAGGGGACGCTGCTTGCGTCAGATCGGTGGATGGTGATTGATGCGTTTTCCCTCATTCTACCAGTGAGAGAGAGAGAGAGAGAGAGAGAGAAAGAGAGAGAAAGAGAGAGAGAGAGGTGCACCGAATGCAAAACCATGTACTGCAGCCTTTCCAGCTCCATCACACAGCCTCATTTCCTCTGCTCAGCAAAAAGGTTTTATTACAGCAGGACATTGTAATTCCAGCAATGTGCCTGCTCTAACACACACACTCAAATATGATCATTATAAAATATAAAGTTATTGCATTCCACTCGTAAGCACAACATGCTGACGTGATGGATAATCGCTACGTTTGCTACGTTTATGTTTCAATTCATTCGTTTGCTCATGTGGAATAAGCATAATGGAAAGATGCTAAAATTGGATGGAATATTTATTTGCATCAGACAAATACTGAGGATCAGACCTTAAACTCTGGACTGATATTAATCTATGCTGAATATACATATTTTCTGATCTGACCCACCTAATGCCTGAAAAAAAATTTTACGTAAAAAAATATAGAATCATGTGAGAAAGATCACGTGAAAATAATTGAATCTTGTGAGAATAAATGAATCATGTGTAAAAGTGTCAGATGAGAATAAATGATTCGTGTGTAAAATGAATCACATGAAAATAAATGAATCTTGTGGAAAAAATCATGTGAAAATACATGAGTTGTGTAAAAAAAACACCATGTGTAAAATGAATCACATGAAAGTAAATGAATCATGTGTAAAATGAATCATATGAAAATAATTGAATCATGTGTAAAATGAATCACATGGAAATAAATGAATCGTGTGTAAAATGAATCACATGAATATAAATGAATCGTGTGTACAATGAATCACATGAAAATAAATGAATCGTGTGTAAAATGAATCACATGAATATAAATGAACCGTGTGTAAAATGAATCATAAAAATAAATTAATCGTGTGTACAATGAATCATATAAAATAAATGAATCATGTGTACAATGAATCACATGAAAGTAAATGAATCTTGTGTAAAATGAATCACATGAATATAAATGAACCGTGTGTAAAATGAATCATATAAAAATAAATGAATCGTGTGTACAATGAATCACATGGAAATAAGTGAATCATGAATAAAATGTGGCACATGAAAATAAATAAATCGTGTAAAAATTGAATCACATGAAAATAAGTGAATCATGAGTAAAATGTGGCACCTGAAAATAAATAAATCTTGTGGGAAAATAACTGATTCATTTGTCTTTAAAGGACATAGAGTACCAGAAAAGACAAATTTATATATTCAAATTAAATACTCACTTAGCCAGTACTGCTTCAGCACTGCTTCAGTGGTCGTGACCTTTAACCCTGTATCAGGAGCTATCATGGTAACACAGCCTCCTCATAAAAGCTGGTATTTTCTCAGTACAGTGTTAGTTTATAAGGGGAAACTTGCAAAATCACACTTTTCACATTCTGACTCGTTCAGTACAAACGCAGAGAAAATGATCAGCTTTGTCACAAACACGATAATGTTTAATCAGCAGAGGTCAAAGGTTAAATGGCATCAGGTTATCAGCTGCTCTAAAGGAAAAAAATGATGATTTATTATTGCTTTCCTTCTGTCTGTATGTTGTCTTTATGGCTTTTCTTACTGTGGCTGTGAAACTCACACACACACACACAAACACACACACACAGCTGCAGCTGCTGGGGGTCCCTACAGCTATCCATCATCATACTGCTCTAGGACATGGTTCTGCCTGAGTGCACGAGTTTCAGCGCTGCTGAATTCTGGATTCTGATTGGCCAGAAGGTGTTGATTAATTCTCTATAGCAGCAGTTCAGACAATAGCACAGCTGCAAATCACAGGTTTATAATAATGCGCTCGTTCAAATACGTTATCGTTTCTATAGTAACAGCTCACTCACAGGGACTTAAACGGATTACGAAAGGTATAACTGTTGATATGGTGAAGTTTGATGTAAGGAGATGTTTATTTAACATGCGTGTGTGGAGTTAGCATGTTCTCCATGTGCTTCAGGGGTTTCCTCTTGGTGCTCCGGTTTCCTCCCGAAGACACGTGTAGGCTGATGTAGGCTGATTGGCATTTCCAAATTGTCCATAGTGTGTGAATGTGTGTGTGTGTGTGTGTGTGTGTGTGTGTGTGTGTGTGTGTGTGTGTGTGTGTGTGTATGTGTAAGTGTGTATAATTCTTGTGTAAAAATCATGCAAAGATTAAGAAACCTTATGGACGTTGTTTACGACAGAAGCAACGCTGGTTCAAATGATCATTGTTTTAATAATTTACTTTATTTTACATTTAATCTGGACTATTTTTAGCTAACCAACCAAGTCTTTTCTATCCATATTCGCAGCAGACATTGTGATGGATCGTGTTCGCGTGTAATCCCGCGTCCTCTGTGTCCTGTAGCAGGGTGGGGTTTTTTTTTTTTTGCGTCCCATGATTAATGGAAGGGTCAGCGGTGACTCTAGTGGCCCGTGACAGCGGCGTTGTTAGAAAACCGTTTTTTATTTTCCCTCAGAACAGGTCCAAATCAGAAACTCGTCCTGTTTGTGTGAGGAAAAGATTCACACACCACCCGCTAACACCCTCCTACAGAGAGTGGAGTCTTTTAAATGCTGGGTTATTGTTCATGTACAGTATTATCCAGGCTAAAAGACACTAGCATGACTGTACCGGTTTGCTAGCATTCTCAGTTCCAATAGTTATAGAGGTTGTTGTACGGTTGTAATGTGCAGGCTGAGCGTATGACCTACACACACGTGTAGACTGTCTGTGACCGTCTGAGTGTTGGCGATTACTCAGAGCAGAGCAGTAGAGAAAAGGAGGAATAAGTGACAGAAAGAAAGGAATAGTAAAGGAAAGGTGTGGTCACAGAATAGGTTTCAAGAAAACCTACGGCACTAAAACAAAAAAAAGGTTTTCTATCGATTTACTAAAATGCAACTAATTAATAAGTAAATTGTATAATGAGCCAACATAGAATTGACATTTTTCTCCACGTAAGGTGATTATTATAATTAACAGTTAATTATTTGCTATTTTCTGTAAGATAATTTTCCATCCCCTTTTCTCACTCTCATTCTCTCTATCACATTCTCTCGATTTCTCAGAGTCTGTCTGTCTGTCTGTCTCTCTCTCTCTCTCTCTCTCTCTCTCTCTCTCTCTCTCTCTCTCTCTCTTTCATGGGTGAGGATTATGAAAGCAGGACACTTCATCATTGTAATTGAATTTCAAAAAGTTTAGTTGTGTGTGTGTGTGTGTGTGTGTGTGTGTGTGTGTGTGTGTGTGTGTGTGTGTGTGTAAGGGAGCAGGATAAATGTATGCATGTGCTTTGCTGTGTTTGTGTATATAATTGTGCTTGTGTGTATTGTTACATTTGTGTGTATTGTTGTGTCAGGGTAGATTGTTGTGTTTGTGTGCATTATTACATTTGTGTGTACATTGTTGTTTGTGTATACTGTTGTGTTTGTGCATATTCTTGTGTTTGTGTACATTGTTGTGTCTGTGTATATTGTTGTTTTGTGTGCATTGTTGTGTCTGTGTATATAGTTGTGTTTGTGTACTTCTTTGTGTTTGTGCACATTGTTGTGTTTGTGTACACTGTTGTGTCTGTGTATATAGTTGTGTTTATGTGCATTGTTGTGTTAGAGTATATTGTTGTGTTTGAGTACATTGCTGTGTTTGTGTATATTATTGTTTCTGTATATTGTTGTTTGTGTGTACATTGTTGTGTTTGAGTATATTGTTGTGTTTGTGTGTGTTGTGTTTGAGTATATTGTTGTGTTGGTGTATATTGTTGTTTGTGTGTATTGTTGTGTTTGTGTACATTGTTGTGTTTGAGTATATTGTTGTGTCTGTATATTCTGTTGTGTGTTTGTGTGTATAGTTGTGTCTGTATATTCTGTTGTGTGTGTGTATAGTTGTGTCTGTGTGTAGCTGTGTGTAAATGTGTGCTGCATTGCACCAGCGCAGCTTCACTGGAGCTGTCGTCTTTGAAAACATGTTTGTGTTCCCCGGCGGTTCAGACGTCCTCCTCCGAGTAAGCGAGTGAGCAAGCGGGGTTATGTCAAATTACTCTTTCAGCCTAACTTTATTTAGAGCATTATTTGGGAGTAGTACACACACACACACACACACACACAGTGATTGTGTGTAAAATAAGAGACAAAGCATACACACTGTCTGCTGAATGTCTTAGTTTATGTGACTTTAGGGTCATGGGGACTGTCAAAAGTGGCTGTGGTGATATTCTGACAGCAAGCAGACAGATCAAGCGGAATCACTTTTTTCCTCAGAGCAATAGCGTATCATTCCACTCTTTAGGCTCCGCCTCCCGAAACTGGAAGGCAGAATTTTAGGAAAACTGGAAAACTGAAAGGAAACTGGAAGGCAGAATTTTACTGAAAAACTAAAAGTGATATAGTCTTGTCTTCTTCTTCTTCTTCTTCTTCTTCTTCTTCTTCTTCTTCTTCTTGAAACTAAACACTGTAGTTTTCCACGGGAAAGTCTTCAGGACCGAGGAGTTTACACATCGTTAAAGGCTCATATGAAAGTAGACACTCGGGGCTTTAAGAATTTGTATTGTTTCATCATTTTGACCTAGCTTACTAGGTATGTGAAATGTTATCATTTTATTGTGGCAGTGGTTTACTATCAAAAAAGGTTACCAAGGTTATTGTGGAGAGGTGTGAATTGTTTTCCCAGCAGGGGGCTCACACCCCTCCCCTTTCCCATCTCCCTGCTCACCAGCAGCTAAACACAGAGTCACGATACTCTACGCACAGAAACCCAAGTGTGCTGATTCATCTATTATCAGACTTAACTCGTCTGTGTATACCGATTGAAAATGTCCGATAAGTCGATTTAAATTCCACCGGCGGAATGGAACGTACATGGGAGAATAAAAAACGATTGTAATAGTTGGCAGATTGCTACGGTTTAAGAACAAACACTTCAGAACGTGCTGTTAAAGGAAAATGATCAACTTTTGCATGGTAACATTGACAATGGTGCTTTATCACACCACCTATAACATAATGTTCCTAAAACGTCACGCCATAAGTGTGTTATTCCTCATATACCTCAGCAATAGCACCGTTTTGAACATAATGGTATATTTAAAAGTAGGACAGAATAACAATAGAGAACAATGGAGATGGAATTCTATTATTTGTTAGCAAAAAGAACAAAAGCTAAAGATGTTATGGCATGTTATGGCAAGTGGAAAACTGTAAATTAGACTTTATGCAAAAAAATAAATCCCAAATCAGAAACTGTCTACAACTCAGCTGCCACTACTGCCAAAGACGAAACTTTCAACCAATAAACACAACATCAGTGATGAGAAGATGCTGAAGAGTACCGCTAGTGTCACCTGTTGTGGCCTCTGTGTGACGCTGGAGCTTTAAATCTGGATCTTTTCAGCGTGATTTTCTGCTCGTTTTAACGCCTCGTACATCTCCGCATCTCCATCTGACGTTCTTTTCATCTTCTGGCTTCTGCTCTGTCTCTCTTTTATCTTGGTTGACAATGTTAGCAACAGGAGTTGCCCCTCATTCATGTCGGGTGGTTGTCATGGTAACGGGGTGGTCTGGTGCATCTGAGTGATGGAAATATTGGGCCTTTTTAACAACAACAAAAAAAATCTTTGCAAGACACAAATGTCACCGCAATCGCTGAAATGTGGAATCCCCCACGTTCAAATTATTTTTTTTTTAAATAATGCAGCAGTGAACCTGACTTAATTTTACATTACAGCCTTTCAATCTTCATTAAATAACACTTAACTGAAGCTAATTTAATAAATCATTAATTATTCATCAAACACGGCAGGGGAGGCTTTAATGAGTAGTTGTCGATTGGCGAGGCTTAGAGGCGCTAAAGGTGTGATTACTGCGTCAAAGCTCACACATCGGACTCAGGGTGTGACTCACGCTCATGCTCTCACTGTACAGAAACTGCTGTAGAGTTACAATGATGTAGAGTTACACGGGCTGAAAAAAAGGGGGTGGAGTTTTAAAAAAAATGTCCGTCGTATCGTATTAATCTGCTGCTACGCCGTTATGATTCATTCAGCTCGGAAACTGAGTAAGCTCATCAACTAGCCGAGTGACACCATCTTAAGCACTTAACTAACAGGGATGTAGCGTTCTGATACTGAATATCGATATACCAGAATGAAACGTTGATCAGATTTGACACCGTCGGGATTATTTTGCCATTGTTGGCTGGTGCTTAATAACATATGTGTGATTTTACGGGCTGTGGACGTGGAGTGGCGATTGGGCTGGCAGGACATCACCCCAGGCCACTTTCTAGATCAGGGATATTCAAACAAAATTTGTAAAGGTCGAGTTGCTTAATCATGTAAGATAACTGAATGGTGACAGCAGTTACCTTTTAAAGCGTAATCGTTAATATATATAACTTAAACAACAATTTTTTGTTTCGCACTGGTGCATTTTTACGTCGTTACTTTGGTCTAGTGTCATGTACTCTGAACTACAGAAGCCTTAAGAGGCCTTGTTATTTATTTGTTTTCTTTTTTTTTTTTCCTCGTGATCGCCACACAACAAAAGTCGTTTTCTCGTGATCTCGACGTAACGAAAAGTTGTTTTCTCGTGACGTAATTTTATCAAGCGAAAATCTCGCGCCTTATGAACGGGTCTGGAAGTTCGATCACCGACGGACACAGAGCTATTTCGGCTCGAGCGAGTCCCTGATCGGAGTAAAAACAAATCCGTTCATCCATGACGCTGCGGGATTGCGTGAAGTCACGATCCCCAGAAAACAAGAAAGAAAGAAAAATAATAATGTATGGATTCTTAGGGCTTCCGTACTGTACTGAACAGATGACATGCGACCGTTTTGAATCTGACGTGGAGAATAAGCGCACACTTCTCCGTCCGTTTGTCTTTAAATATTCTGTCAATGAAAATCTGTGACCTTTCTGAGGTCATGTCTGTAGCCCTGTAGCTAGTCTCGGGTCTGATGAGCTAAATAATTTATATACATGCTTCTGATTGGCTACGACAGAGAATCTGCTACACTAGCAGTGATGGTTCATGTTTGGAAACCCGCCCCCCATATGTTTATCAGTATTTGGTCCTGTGAAATACTGGTTGGCTCCACATTTTGTGCTATATCACGACTATGAAGACAGTTTCATCCAAACTCGTTTGGGTTTTTTGCATTTTATTAGTGTTCCGGTCAGTACTGTAAATATAACCCCTTTTCCTTTTTGTCTCCTTCCCAGCGTGTATCTCTGGCTCTTTTGGATGGATCCGACCCTCACCTCGGGTTCAAGTAAAGAGGACGTCGAACTTTACGTTCTAAACTGACGTAGCACTGTCTTTTGCTTTAAATTTGAGTCGTTTAAACCGCAGTAAAAATGGAGAACACATACAGAGAGAGACCTTCTCTCACCCGTGGCGCTCGTGATATCGCCAAAGAAGCCAAACGGCATGCGGTCAAGAAAGTCAATAAAGCCATAGACCGTGCGACGGATGAGTACTCAGGCCGCACGTATCACCGTTTTGAAAACGACGACGAAGACGACGGCGGAGACAACGACCTCTACTGCTACCAGGATGGACAGGCGAAGCAACACGACGACGACGAAGGATCCAGCGACGCCACCGAAGGCCATGACGACGAAGATGAGATCTACGAGGGAGAGTACCAGGGTGTGCCTGGCGCCGGGGACGGACAGGTGGCACTGGGCCGGCCGGTATCAGATGGGGCGAAGGACAGGAAAGAGCTGGAGAAAGAGCGAGAGACGGAGGAGGAGGAGCTAGCGCAGCAGTATGAGCTGATCATCCAGGAGTGCGGACACGGGCGCTTCCAGTGGCAGCTCTTCTTCGTGCTGGGGTTGGCGCTCATGTCTGACGGTGTGGAGGTTTTCGTTGTCGGGTTCGTGTTGCCAAGCGCCGAGACGGACATGTGTGTGCCCAACTCAGGAGCAGGGTGGCTGGGTGAGTGTGAGGTCATGAACACACGACAACACACACACACACACACACACATACACACACACACACACACACACACACACACACACATTAAGTCTTGTGCAAACCTGCATGCATTCAAAGCACAGAAAATCTGCATGTTACAGGTGTATTGTCAGTGTTTTTTGCGTTTTGCTTCTCACTTAATTCAATTCCCCGTTCCAATAAAGATGAAAAGTAGTCGGTTTTAGACACAGAGTCCAACATATTTAGAAGAATTTGCAGGTTAAACCAGCAGACAGATGTTTTTAATCATGTAACAGAGTACAGACTACAGAGTTCCTGAATAAGTTCCTGTTTTGGATTCTAATATGATTAATATATACAATAACAGAAGAGACATAGCTCTGTGTGTGTGTGTGTGTGTGTGTGTGTGTGTGTGTGCACAGAAATCTCATTGGGATAGAATAGAAAGTGTGTTGTCATGGCACCAGGTACAGTATGAATACATGAGTGGGTAGTGTTATATTGGGTTTGTTTGTGATTGTGTGTGTGTGTGTGTGTGTGTGTGTACATGAATATCCTTATTTTCACACCCGTGCACCTGGGTACAGCATCCTGTTGCATGCTTTTCTCAAATGGAGACCTGTAGGTCATTATTTTATTCCCTAATAAACTGAATTGTGTGGGAATTGAAAATCAATTCATTCAATGTTTTTTTAACATAAAATCTACGCCTGCAGCTAAGCAGCCACAAAACCTCAACACACACACACACACACACACACATGCACACAAACTCAAACACACAGTATTCCAACACATATTAGAGGGACAGGTGGAGATATACTGTGTACGGTCTGAGAGAAACCAGACGATTTGTGTCTCTGCAGCAAAAACCATCAGTGTTGTGATTTTTCTCTCCCTCTCCATCAGAGAAGGAGACAAACGGACTCGTTCCGTCTGAACCCGACTCATCCGTGCACTTTTCTTTTCGTCTCTGGTGTTCACTGCAGGAAGACACGTGGACACACACGGAGTACGCACTCACACTCCACGTGTCAGCGTCTGATTCGCTGAAGCTGCTGAGTAACTGTGTATGCATTCTGTGCTTTTAGAGAGAGAGAGAAAGAGAGAGAGACAGAGAGAGGAAAGTGGCAGAAAGCATCAGGGCATGAAATCAGAAAACTGAGCTCTAGGGCTCCTCTGAGGAGAACAGCTGGCTCGCTTTGCGAAGACGTTTCGTCAACGCTGACTTACAGCAAAAACCAGCACTTTTTACTCTTTCTATCCACAGCGCTGCTGAATCCTCAAATCTGATTGGTCAGAATGGCTTGATTCATTTTCTATAGCAGTTCGAGCTGTAAATCACTGTCCAGTTTTGATGAGCCTCAGATTCTTGTTCTCGGATGATAGGAGTGGAACCTAATGTGCCATTGTAGCCCTTTCCCCTTAAGCTTCAACGTGTTGTGCATTACGAGATCCTTTTCAGCTCACCACGGTTGTAAAGAGTGATTATATACAGTAAGTTACTCTATCCTTCCTGGCAGCTTGAACGAATCTGGCAATTTCCTCTGACCCTCTCTCATCAATCAAACCTTTTTCTTGTTGTTTTTCATCAGAGTTTCAGAGTATCAGTGTGTTTTTTGGTTTTTCGCACCAGTCTGTGTAAACTCTACAGACTTGTGTGAAAATACCAGGAGAGCAGCGCTTTCTGAAATACTCAAATCAGCCCATACTGTACGGCACCAACATCCGTGCCGCGGCTAAAGTCACAGAGATCGGAAATTTCTTCATTCTGATGTTTGATGTCAACATTACCTTAACCTTAACCTGTTCCTGCATGATTTTATTTATTTATTAATTACATTGTGCTGCTGTCACATGATTGGCTGATTATGTAACTGCATGAACATGCAGGGGTACAGGTGTTCCTAATAAAGTGGGCAGTATAAACAAGTTAAAAGCACACTGTTTGTTTAACTTAGAAAAATGTCTAATCGTTCCAATATGGTGAAGAGTGAAGAGTTTATTTGACATTTATGGAAGGAGTCTCCAGTGTCACACCAGTTTCCTGCTTCCAAATCTGTTATGTCCGTGAGAACAGGAACTGACTCGTTCCACGGCGTAATTATAAACGGATAAAAAGTATGACGTGCTGTTCTTCAAATATAAAACTCATTGTCATATTGCTGTGGTGTGAAGCGTTTTGGGACACGTCGTTATAGGAAAATAATCAACTTCTCAGTATGTTGTTTATTCAGTACATTTATCAATCCCCTATCCAAATCCTATTTCTTAGATTAGATCAGGTTCATAATGCAGTGCATGCGCTAACGGATATCCGACTGAGCTAAAGATGTTTTATAGCAAAGTTTTATTTCTGATCAAAATCGTTCTCGGATTGTTTCCGCGTCGCAAATGATAAAAGAAACGCAGTCACGTTTGCTCGCGTTATAATAACGATGCTGTCATTTTGCTTCTACTGCCTAAAAATGTTCAAGAAAGACAGGCTCGGATCAGGCAAACTTGCAGCGGCTACAGTCTCCGAAAATGAGTACCGGGTACAAACTCTCGTCACCGTAGTGTTCCCCTCGAGGGTAGATTTTGTACCTTTAGTCTATTTCTTTCATCGGGAAAAAAAAGTGGATGTAGTGTACCTCTTAAGCTCATTTAAGCTACAAAACTGCATCGTAAGGCACTTCGGGAGTACTCTGACATTGGTTGTAAATTAGGGAACAAAATGTACCTTTTTAATGACTGGTACATGGTACTCGCTCTCTCTTTAGACTCTAGTGGGACCGGCATGATCCGAGGGATTCGCAAAGAGTCGGTGAAATGTTTCCGTCTGCCATCAAGTCATATTCCGAGGAGACTGTATAGATGTCGGGGAATATGTTATTGCAGCAGGAACTAATTATGCGTGCTGAGCCGAGTTTAATTAATAAATAGAGCCTCTCATAGACCCAGTGAGCTGTAACGAGGGGAAAAAAACAACAGTTTCTCTTTATTGTTGCAATAAAAAGGGGCAGAAAGAGAGTGACACAGCAGTGTTTGGCTCAGCAATATCATTCATACTTCAAGCGTTTCATAAAACAGCTGAATAATGGAGGAATGAAATGAAACACTTGGGGTCATGCTGTTATAGGAAAATGAATGAAGCGGAGATTATTTTCCAATAATCAGCACACAGGAAATGTTTCATTTATTTTTATATCAGAGCATATATGTCGTACTTTTTTTTTTAATATCCATTTTTAGTTACCTTTTGTTCTTCTGGATCCTCCGTGACACAAGTTATTCCTCGTTATCACTAAACACCTCTGTTGTAAAGAATTTCCCGTGTCTGGAAAGTTCAAGAAAGAACTTTATCTCTTGCTGTTACAATGTTACAAAGCGCTGACGCTGGAGACTCCTTCCAAAAAATGTTAAATATACATCTTGTCACAGACGTTTGTTTATTTGATCTGTTTATAATTAGGAAACTATATACACACACACATACATATATATATATATATATATATATATATATATATATATATATATATATATATATATATATATATATATATATAAATAAATAAAATGTATCATCAACTGGAGGCTACAGCCTGGAGATTGCTGAGGATGGTACCACTTGAAGTACCATGGAAATGGTTTTAGACCTTCTTGCTGGGACTACGGTTGCTGCTGTGGATGTAGGACTTCAATTACCACATACAGTTTTGAAATCAGGTCTCCTTTAGTGAACAGTGGACTAGTTCAACGAAGACTTCATATAAACACCATAATGAACTTTCTTTTATTTTCACACTATCCGTTGTTACCTAGATGAGGATGAGTTCCCTTCTGAGTCTGGTTCCTCTCAAGGTTTCTTCCTCATCATCTTAGGGAGATTTTCCTCGCCACCGTAACCACCTGCTTCCTCAATAGGGATAAATTCACACACTTAAAATCTGTATCCTGTGTTTACATGTTTCTGTAAAGCTGCTTTGAGACAATGTCCATTGTTAAAAGCGCTATACAAGGCAAACTGAATTGAATTGGACTGAATTAGAACGAGCGCATTAACGTAAACCTGTGATTTGACTTGTAGCCTGAACTAGAGTCAGAGCTGCTGGTATAGAAAACACGAATCACTTCGAACATACAGTACATCTGGCTTTAAAACTTCAGGCCATGCCTCTCACAAAGTTTACGTTAAAATTACCGTTAAAAAAAAAAAAGATTCGTGCAGCGTCTCAATTCATCTTCAATCCGCCCTAAATAGAATCCGAGATTAGAACGAGCGCATCCCAAATCGTAGTGTGTTGAAACGAGTGTCCCAATGGTACCTGGATGATCTAATGTTTCAGGTAGATTTTCTAAGTGATGATCCGTGGACACTTTTCCAGGTAACATTTGCCCACAACTCCTTGGAGGAGTTTTGTGACCGTTTGCTTCGCCAAATTCAAGGATGCATTTTAGGGAGGTGTAAATGAAATGTGGAAAAAAATGCATCAAGAGAATATAAACTAAACGATATAGTATAAATTATTACGTAAGGAATAATGAATAAAGAACAGCTGAAATGCAATGAGGTGTTTGTTTACGGTGACTAGGCAACAACGTTCTCTTCTGTTACGTGACGTGTTTGTTAGTACGTCCCAGTACTTGCATACTCTTTTGCTACACGCTCAAAAGTATGCACTTTTTCTTCACAAAAAGAGTGCACACTTTAAGTGCATAGAATAAGTGGGCGAATTGAGACGCAGCACCAGTTTTAATGCCATTTTCCATTTATCATTGACGTTTCCGTTTTCAATCGTCCATTTTATTGATAATGGAAAGCTTCACACCATAAGGTGTGAGGTGACTGTGTGACGATTTAGACATGGAGTTTGCATGTAGCTAAGCTGTGTTAGCTACTCGTATTGCCAGTGTAAAGATACAGATAGTAAACACCATACTGTACATGCCCTGACTGACTGATTTCTGCTAATATTTTAAACAAGACAAGTTCTGAAACTCATCCAGTGTGTATTAAAGATCCAGAACAGGACCTGTCCTTGTTGAGTCTCCAAATGCAGAAAGTCTGCAAACAAGAGCATTAACCTGAGCGTGACCTTCTGAGGAGTGATCATCTCGACGAGACTGCGCTCACTGATAGCTCTCCTCTCTCTTTTATGCATTACTCTTTGCACACTTCATTGACTCAGTATAACTACATCCCATACACATCAGCAGGACGCTAATAGCGATGGCAGTCGGCAGAACTCTCAGCTTCTGGCCTGGATCTGAACTGAAACTCCTTTCTACAGTCTTTGGATCGCGCTAGGATGCTAACATTAGCCTGGAACGCAATTACGCTTGCTATCTGTTAGCTTGATCGTACTTTTTGTTATACAGGAGACACTAATGATATGTCAGGTAATTAGGGTAGACTCAAGAACTACTGTATATTCTTCACTACGCTTTATATCTAGCTGCAGAAAAACACGAATGGGTCCAAACCTTTGCAGTGGTGTATTTCGTAGATATTTCCAGGACCACAGCTCTCACAGGAAGCCACAGTTGCTGTTCTGGTGTGCTAGATTTATGTTTTTTTTGATTAGCGTAGCAATATATTGTTAACAAACAGCAGCACAACGTTCATAAGGCGACACGGTTATCACTTTGAGTTGAAAAACTATAATGTTTACGCTAACTACAGCTAGCTCTGCTACAGGTGAAAAACAGGAGCCTAGATTTTATAGCGCTGCGCATAAATGTCTGTAATGACTGTCGAAGAGCTTTGTGAATTCCTTTTGCTTCCCTAGCAGCTCTGCTAATTTGCAGCTTTTGAATAAGAATGCGCGGTTGAACTACTCACCATGACCGCATGCAAATAAATTGCTGTGCTAAACACCGCATTGACAAAAACACTAATAATGCTAGCTAGATGCAGAAAGGTTGACCGAGTGAGAAAGAAGTCACTTTAAACTTAAAAATAAATGAAGCAGAAGCCGAATTACGCATTTTGTCCTTTCCGTAGCATAATATATGCTACACTTTTACACTTTTATACACACTTTTAGCATTTAGCATTTAATAAACCATCTTCCTTGATGCTGTTCATAATAACGCACTTTTTATCATTTACATTATGATAAAATGCATACATGGTTGATTGAATCGAGATGGAAAATGCTGAAGCATATATGTTTGAAATCATGCAGGGGACATGAGGTCTGCTAGCGACAAGCACTATTGAGTTTCCATCCAGAGGAAGAGAAATGCACTCGTCCCTTTAAGTGTGCTAGCCTCTAGCTAACTTCGCTGAATTAATACGACGAGTATGTGGTTTCTCGGTTACAGTAGATTATTTCGGGCATTAGAGGGTTGGAGCAACATCTCTCTGATGGATCGTTTAGCTCTAGCAGTGGTGTTGGAGTGTGCATGCGTGCGCGTGTGTGTGTGTGTGTAGTAGCGCCGCACTCTCTCTTTGTCGTCTTGTAATGAATCACCTGCCTTTCCCCATCATGCCTGCAAGAGAAGATAACACGGACTGCTTTCTGCATATCAGCTTCCATCAGAGAGGCTTCGGAAAGCATCAGAACATTACGGGAGCACAATGAGAGCGAGAGAGATCTGAGTGTGCGTTTCTTTGTGGTGGAGGAAATGGACGACAAACGATCGGTCCTCCTTTCCTTAGCACAAATTAGCATTTTTATTAGTGTCTTGGCTGGGGAGCGTTCAGTGGGTTTATCGTGTGTGTGTGTGTGTGTGTGTGTGTGTGTGTGTATACTGAATAACTGATCATTAGAGAAAAGCAGGTGAAGAATAAACACAACACTGTGAGCAGCAACTGACCCTGACCAGAGACGTCCATGAGACGTCCACTGTTAGGTGGAAACTAAAACTAGTACTTTCCTCACATTTAGGTAATAATACAAGGTGTGTTTGGGGTTTGAATGGTATTCGGTGAAAATATAAGGTTAATGTTGATATCAGCCAATAGAAGTCCGCACTCAGAAACGATCCTCGGCTAGTTTGGGGGCAGGGCTCATAATATTAATAAATGAATACGTTTGATGTTATGAAGAACGCTTTTTGGATGCATGGAATCCGTGTGAATGAGGTGCTCATCTCATACAAGGGCATCTTCATCCCCACTAGACTCCAAAAATCTCTCAAAGACCCTGTCTTCCACTCGACTATAGGGTATCCTTTCTGAAAATTGGCACTCACAGCATCATCCAGAAGATCTGCTTCAGTGAGACCCAATATCGAAGCGTGGACGTTATACATCATATGAGTCACAGTCAGAACAAATATGATGAAGAGGTCGTATCGGAGGCGGGTTCACCATGAGCCCGTGTCAGATCTTTGTAATGTATCTGCTGGACTGGATGAGATGCTGTGTCAGTTCGTGTATTCCCACTGAGCACTAAGACAATTAAAAGGCGTGAAAAACGACATCTGGTTCATCCGTGCATCGTGATTCCGCTAGGGATGTAACCGAATACGAATACATTATCCGGAATGAACAGGAGCACTATTTAATAATATTTTTTTAGAACTTGGCAGAACTATCTAAGAGGATTCAAGAACGCGTTGCTTGAGCAGGACATTTTTACTTTTATGCGGGCGAGCGGTCAGATATGAAGCTCATGGAATTCTCATGTTCACGGTCCATTTATTCATTCGAAGTGATTTAAATGACACTACTATTTTGTTTATATTGTAGGAAATAATTTTTTTAGTAAATATTGTGGGCAGGTACAAAAAAAAAGTTGAGGCTAATTATGAACCATAATGACAGCGCTCGCATTTCTACCTCTGGGTTTTTTCCCAATGTTTTTCATTTACATATTTAATTTTATACATATGATCTATACAGTTATAGCTATCCAAATATTTGACGCGCTCAACAAATACAGGTAATGTCATGACATTACACCACTAGATTCCACCAACCAAAGATATACATATCCACTTTATTGCTATGGTGTGTTGCTATGGTTCCTTACTAATATTTTTACCTGTTGCTCACTTGGTAAACGGTTGCTCAACCAGGTAAATAATCTCCACCCTGTCAGTGGTTATTGCAAAGAAGTCTTAGCACTGAATGTCTCAAATCGCATACTAATCTAGAAGATCTGGAAGATTACTACATTGCACGTTTAAGTGTTTGTATATAAAAACGTTTAAATTCAAACACTAATTTTTCTCAGGTTTTTGAGCAAATTATGTTATGAATCAGATTTAATATTTTACCAATGGACTATATGACTTGGGGAAAGGAATGCACACAATTTTGTGCTGAGGAGAAAAACACATGGGTCCCGAGTAAATTAAAGGTGAGTTTATAGTAAATTAAACACCAGTAAAGCAGGATGGTGTAGATGACTACATGCTGACACGTGAATCTAACATTGAGGAAGAAACACACACTTTGCTCTGTATGCTGTTTTAACAAATATTAGTCTTTACAGTCAGCATTTTGCACTCTGGAATGTGTGTGTGTGTGTGTGTGTGTTCTGTTCCAGATGGGACTTTTGGCAGTATCAGCGGGTAGAGTATGTAGCAAAATTAATAAACGACGAGACTTGTTGTACATCTGGAGCTCATCTGAGCATCTCTGGCAGCCCCAGTGCAGGAGGCGTGGCCACAGTGTGCATCAGTCTCAGTTATAGAAGCATGGCTACGCTGTCTGTCAGCTCTAATGAAGGAGGTGTGGCCACAGTGTCTGGCAGCCCCAGTGCAGGAGGCGTGGCCACAGTGTGCATCAGTCTCAGTTATAGAAGCATGGCTACGCTGTCTATCAGCTCTAATGAAGGAGGTGTGGCCACAGTGTCTGGCAGCCTCAGTGAAGGAGGCGTGGCCAACATGTCTTTCAGTCCAACTGCAGGAGGTGTGGCCAACATGCTTGTCAGTCCAACTACAGGAGGCGTGACCATACTGTTTGTCAGCCCCAGAGAAGGAGGCGTGGTCTGAGTCTCGTCTGTTGTAACGAAGGAGGAGTGGTTTGTCTGTCAGTCCTAACGACGGAGGTGTGGCCACAGTGTCTGCCACTCCGACTACAGGAAGCATGGCCACATTGTCTGTCTGCCATAATGAAGGGGGTGTGGTCTGTGTCTGCGACTCCTATGGAAGGAGACTTGGTCTTTGTGTTAGTCGTAATGAAGGAGGTGTGGCCTCTGTGTCATGTATTTGAATGTAATTAAAGAACCAGAGAAGATATATATATAATAATGATTATATCATCTTATAATTAATTTCTTTTCAGTTGCTGAACAATTTTTGTCTTTCTGTTCTCTCTCTCTCTCACTCTCTCTCTCACTCTCTCTCTCTCTCTCTCTCTGTGCTCCACAGGTAGTATTGTGTACCTGGGGATGATGGTGGGAGCATTTTTCTGGGGCGGTTTGTCAGATAAAGTGGGCCGGAGGCAGTGTTTGCTGGTGTGCATGTCCGTGAACGGCTTCTTCGCCTTCCTGTCCTCGTTCGTGCAGGGCTACAGCACGTTCCTCTTCTGCAGGATGCTCTCGGGATTTGGGTGAGTGTTTCTCGGTTCAGCTTTTAGCGAAAACTAGCTATTGCACAAATTAGGCAATTATAGGTGGTCTTTACTTTGGTCCATTTTGGCATTCGAGAACCCTCCACCTATACTTGGAACCTATACACCTATACTTGTTCTAAAAAAAAATAAACAGGGGTCTCGGTCCGCATCTGAGAGACCCCCAGTTCAGTTCGTTACTGGTGAGAACATGGAAGTGACAATTATACAATTCGTTCATTATAGAACAACACGTCATACTTTTTTTTTATCTGCTTACAGTTACAGTTTAATGTTGTGGGAAGCACAAAAGAATATTTTAGTAAAAAAAAAAATCATTCATTATAGGAGCTACAGTGTAATTTCATTCGGAGAGTTATTCTAAAAGGCTGCTGATGAGAATGTTTACTCCCATCTTTGGATGCAAGAATGCATTCATAAACATCTTGCTTTTCTATATCTAAGGTTTGTTTTGGCAGCAGGATGAAATCAGTCGATGATTTCTGCTGGGTCAAGTGCTCTTTAATTATTTTCATCCAGAGCTGTTTTTATTTCTGGAGTGCTCTTTACAGCGGCCCATGGAGCAGTTTTTGTTTGATTGGGCTTCGGTGGGGGTCTGACCAACATTTGACCTCGGCTGGTAGTGAGTTTCTTTTGTCTCCCTATGGGGTCTATGTACTTTGGAGTACATACACACACACACACACACACACACACACACACACACACATACACACATGCACTCAGAGACTCGCCAGGTCTTTTTAGAACATTCGGTCTGGCTCCATACTGAGATAATGACTCCTCTGTGAGTGACACAGACTTTTCCCTAGACCACACACTTCAGCCCTCTCTCGGGTTTTTTTTTCAGTCCCTTTTCCTTCTTTCCCCTCCTCTTTCTCTTTTCTTTAACATCACTCCTCATTTAAGTTATGGGTCAGTGCCAGGAGGTTCAGCCAGCCCGGTGAGCAGTGTTCAGCTCTGACTTTGCAGCAGAGACAGAGAGAGAGAGACAGAGAGAGAGAGAGAGAGATGGGGGGATTGCAGTAGGATAAGTACAGCATGTGTTTTATTGCTAATTGAATGAACAGCCCGTGCTTTGTCCTTGTGGTGTGCTGATTCTCAGCAGTGCTCCTTCCCCCACCATCACTCTCCATTCTCCATCCTCCATCTTCACTATTCCTTAGTGTCTACGAGGTCATAAACACACTGGGCAGGTCAGAGGTCGTCCCAAGATACATTTTGCCGAACGCTGATCGAATCGAGGTGCCGTATTATATTTTAAATGATGACAGAAAGGCTTTAGCTCTCATAAACTCAAGATTTTGGCATTAGCAACACACAAGACCCGCCTCTCGACCCTTTTCCACCGACAAGTGCAGAATCCTTGATTTACGCTTCATGAGAAGTGCTTCTCGTAAAGCCTGAAATGTTGATATTTCAAAACATCAGAACTGCTACTGTATAACAGTCTGAGCTATTCATCAAACAAGTGGGAAATACTTGTGGGGGACTAGGAAGCATGGAGTAATAAGTGAAAGCCTGCATTCTTTTTCTTGGGATGGAGATCGTTTCGTTTTTGCCGTGGACCACATAATGCAAAACCAAAGCCTGTTCTGATTAAATTGTCGATCTACATATCTACAGAGACTTTTACAGAACCATCCAGCTTTGGAGAGTAATTGTTCCTTTGAAATGTTCCTTTCCAGCCCCAAAATCATGCTAGAATGTCAGGAACCAAGAACCGGTGTTGGAACAGTGTCCATTTGTTGGACAACGAATACAAGAAGTTATTTTTAGAACCATCATTAATAAACAGGGTGCAAATGATTGTGGAAAAATATCAAAAGGAATAGTGCAATGGTCTGATTTAATGGTCTGAGAAAGAAAGAAACATTACTGGAACTCACAAAATAGGAGCAAAAACTTTTTTCATTTTAATAAACAAGTGAGAGAAGATGCAAGAATATCTCTCTCTGTGTTGTATGGAAATTATGAGGATTTTGAGGAATTAGATTTTTTTTTATTGTCAAATACCAAAAATTTGTTTTTGTTCACTTCTCATTATTAAATTCATTCTGATTATATACAGTTTTTAACATCATTAACTGGTGCAGCATTTCATGGTCCACTTTGGATGTACTATTTCTTGCTTGCCCATGCTCCTCTACAGGATCGGCGGTGCCGTGCCCATCGTGTTCTCGTACTTCGCCGAGTTCCTGGCGAGGGAGAAGCGTGGCGAGCACCTGAGCTGGCTCTGCATGTTCTGGATGATAGGCGGCATCTACGCTTCAGCCATGGCCTGGGCCATCATCCCACACTACGGTGAGCAGCTACAGCCAATCAGGGAGTAGTGTTGTTATTAAACACAATCTTGGTGTTTCTTGACACTTTATTATGAAAGACTTGCAGAAATTGTGAAATGGTGACATGGTGCAGCCGAGTGTAATAATGAAGTGAAAAACTTTACTTGAGTAATATGATACAAATCTAAAATGGTCTAAAATGGACTTGATGAAACATATATTGTATAAATTGTACTACTTCAGCAGTTACAGTAAAACACTACACTTAACTCTGTACTATATTTACTATATCAGTTAGCATTATAGTAGACAGTAATTGTTTAAACAACCGTTCCTTATGTATAAGGTAAATTATAAGTTTTTCATTTTAACCATTGCTTTATATAGTAGTGACTTCCTGGTAACTTCCTGGCACAAGGACTAAGATAAAGATAACTTTAAGTCAGTGGCAAATTATAGTATGACAACACTAACAGGACAAAAACTAACCTTGAATTTTAACAATATGGGACTCTGAAGTTGTTTAAACATGTAAAAATCGTTGGTACGTTAATGTGACATGCAGAGAAGTAGTAATGTAGATGTTGATGTTTCTTGCTGAACAGAAAGCATTCACGGGGCGTGGCATCTTTTACTCACGAAAATCATTATTCCTGGAGTGGAGACATGCAGGCTATTACATTACATAATTACACCATGGCATAATTAAAAGTGTGCTTCACCAGAAAATGTAATTGCCCCTTATAATGTATGAATGTTAATGAGGTCCATGTACTCTTATTCCTTAATGCGTGTAAAATGGAGGATTATGGGCCATAGAAGCCAAGAGACGGGTAAAGAACGAGGGATATAGCGGATATATTAGGGCGATATCTGGAACAGAGGAGAGGAGAGGAGAGGAGGTCGTTTGAGGGTAGGAATGGAAGCGAGGGAGTGCGGAGAGAAGAACTGGAGGGAGAGGGTGGGTGAAAATGATTAATGTGGGCTGCGTTAAGGATATTTAAAGGATGAAGGCACACAGTAGCGAATGAAAGTGAATGCAGAGAGGTGTGCGGGGGGGAGGAGAGGGGGAGCGAGTGAGCGGGAAAGTGAGAGGAACATTAGAAGTGGATAAAAATAAAAAAGAGGGAGATAGCAGGGAAACAAGGAAGCAAATACAATGCGGGGATAGAGGAGGAAAAGGAGAAAGGAACGGAGCAGAAGATAAAGAGCATTGACGAAAAGGGTTACCGTCTTTGCAACGCGTCGCATGTTCTTCTCATGTCCACATGGGGTTTTTACCGGTTCTCTGGCTTCCTCACACCTCCCGAAAACAATGTAGGAGGTGTGAATGAGTGTGAGAGTGGTGCAAACCCATTAAGGATGCATTCCCACCTCACACAGAGTATTCCCGGGAGAGGCTCTGGGTTCTCCACCACCCTGACCAGCATAAAGTGCTTGCGATGAACGTCCGAGCTGATGTAATAACATTAAGGCAAATACAACTAGAAAAGGAAATACCAGAAGTCCAAATTTATTCTGGTTTATCCTTGCATAAACAGAAGCAGCAGCAATACAAACGGCATTGTTCACACCCTTGCCTGCGTAGTTTATGTATAGCTGGGGGGTTAAAAGCAATGTCCAGTAGATGGTAAATCAGAGCCCAAACATCCCCATCCATCTGGTTTCCAAGCTGAATTGTAAAATTGGGGATTTCCTTGGGAACACAGTGACGTTAAACAGACTAACAAGCTTTTAAAATTTCCACCACCGTCGTGATCATTGTCATGAGCTGCGTCTCATATCTGACCTTACATCCAAAAGTATTTACTAATCTAGAAAATCCAACATTGGTACACACAACAGAACTTTAGGTAGGTTTCCGTTAGTCTACAGTAAACTCGATGAGGTTTAAAATTCAACGCTAGTTTGTTTAGTCTGTAGTGGACTCACTGTCACATGGTGCTATACCGCCTCCGCTGTTTATGATGGTGTTGTACCTTGCGGACGTGTAGCGTTAATTTCTGAGGATGTGCCCAAGCGACGGTCCAAATGACCGCGAGATATGCACAGCCAGCCATCTTGTGTAGGAGTACGCACAGTTCATAGCAAGCATAATCCATCCTTAAGAACGTAATAGGACACACTGAGTAATGATAAGCACATGGAAATAATAGTGATGATCATTTTAGCCATCATTGTGCAGATTTAACCTTTAAATCGAACCTCGATTCAAGTCCGTTAAACCAGACTTGATAAAAAAAACCCCACTGCATTGTGTTTAAATCTTTCGTCAAAAAGAGTTAAGTCATTTCAGCTAGATTTAGCTTTACAACAGTGCATATGCTGTTTGTCTTCTCTCAGTGCCTACATTTTACCCTGACCGCATTTCATAACAGATATCTTGACAAAACCCTCCCTGATTATTCTCTCCTCCCTGTCATCCCTCTCTCCTCCCTTCCCCTTTCGTTGAGTCTGGCAAACAACTATACTCGTAATTGAGGTCAATTGATTGGCCTGTCTCGTGTGTGTGAGTGTGTAAATGTGGTTCTGCCGCAATGCTTCCACATCTGTGGGGTTGGGGAGGGAGGAGTGCTGGTGCGTGTGTGTGTGTGTGTGTGCGCGTATGTTTGTGTGTGTGCTTTTTACTTACTGTTTTGATTGTAATGCAGATATATTAGTGCATTTTGGAGTGGACTCACGTCTCAGCTTCTCGGTTATATTGCATTGTGCTACGCTGCATTGTTTTCAGTTTATAAGTCTCTGCTGCTTCAGTGATGTGTAATATATTGTACTGTAAATGTGTATGCGGATTAATGTGTGTGTGTGTGTGTGTGTCTGTGTCGTGGACACGACATCGATATGAGCAGCAGCCGAGGCAGCGAGCCATACACTCCAGTCTATTATACGCCTAATCCATACAATGAGATTCTCTACAGCTGCAGCTCCTCACACACACACACACACACACACACACACACACACACACACACACACACCACACACACACACACACCAATAAGTTGACTACTATAATCAATAAATTTAATTATTTTCATTTTTATTTGAATAAAATTAAATAAAATTATCTCTACAAACTAATAGAGACTAATAAAATCATGCTACAACAAACTAAAACCAAACTTCAAATGAAAACTGAAAATAATTTTGAAAAATTTCAACTAGAAAAAACACTCCTACATTATGTTAATAACACACAGGAAATGTATGGTTTTGTTATATAACAATATAATAAAAATATATATATATTTAAATAGATATACAGTATCTCACAAAAGTGAGTACACCCCTAAGTGAAAATGTTTTGAAAATGTTGTGAGATACTGTGTGTGTGTGTGTGTGTATATATATATATATATATATATATATATATATATATATATATATATATATATATATATATATATAATAGAGAGACGTGAACAAAACCGCTTTAAAACTAGGGCAAAACAAAAACAAGAATTTATATTGAAAACAGTAAATAATAAACAAACAAATTTTTAAAAAACTCATGTATACAGAGAATTTTAGTGGTTTGACGTGTATATATAAATATGTAAATAAATAATTATTTTAACCAGTCCTAAGACTCAACTGAATTTCAAATGAAAGCTGATAATATATTTTTTTTAACTATAAAAGTACAACAACAGTGATGGATACACAAAATATTTTTTTGTGGCTGAGAATAAGATAAAACAAAAATAAGAAGTAAAACTTACATACAAGGCACTACATAATGTGGAAAAGAGTCCCAGCATTACACTGTCTTCCATTTTCCGCTATAAAATTCGTTTCCGGTCATGTTAATGTAATTGTTTCACTGTCTGTGTTTTATTTTTATTTAGGTTTTTCTTTGCGAATAATTTGTATAATAGTTATAGTTTCTATGGCTCAGACATGCACAACGTTTTGTTATATCTCTCCTGAGCACTTACAAAAAAAATGCTTGCCAAAAAATGACCCAGTCTTCAGGGTGCAATGAACACATCACTACTCACCATAATGCCCCTGTCTTATTTAAGCTGACCCTCAGAGAGAGTAGTGCTGGCAGATAGTGATCTAAGCACTCTGTAAGGATTTTCATTACTGTTACAGCGCTTTGCCAGATAATGATCCAGCCTGGAGGATGGAGACATTATCATTGCAGCACAAGTATCCATCTCTTCAGTCTGTGTACGTGTAGAGAGGCTGAGCTGCCAGATAACGATCCAGACTTTCAGGTTCAGTGGGAAGTAAGAAGGCAGGGCTGCTAGATAGTGTTCCTAGATCTGTTAGTGTGTGTGTGTGTGTGTGTGTGTGTGTGTGTGTGTGTGTGTGTGTGTGTGTGTGTGTGTGTGTGTGTATACTAGAGTTTGTCACTTCTTATCTTGTGCAGACTTTAAAAGACAGGTGTGTCTCACAGTGATGTGGAAAAAGATCTTCGCTGCATCAATCAGCTGCCATTATGATCAACAGGACACAAGTTTGTCATCATTTTTAAAATATCAGTCAACGTAGCAATATTTAATCTTCTCCCAGCAGCAGCTTAATGGTTTAAGCACCAATTTTTATGCCAACTTAATATCATCACATTCGCTGTATCCGCTCCATATATCAAGGATTATTAATAAAGTGATTTCATATTACATCAATCACATTACCCTTTAAAGTTATGTAAGTAAGTTTACTTTAAATGGGTGTTACATTTTTAATGAGTTGTGTGTTATTATAATGCTAGTTTGTGGGGTAGCTTTGATTGCTACAGAGTTAGTTCCTTTGCTAGTGTGTTTGCTATAATGCTAGTTTTGTGGGTTAGCATCTTCACTATAATGCTAGTTTATATGCATCCTCCTTTTACTATAATGCTAGTTTGTTTACTATGATTCTATGTGCTAATCTGTTTGATATAATAGTATTTGGTAGGTTAGGTTATTTACTATAATGTTGTTTCTTAGACTACTCTATATAATATAACGTTAGTTCGTGGGTTAGTTTGTTTACTATAATGCTAGTCCATATGTTACTCTGCTTACTATAATGGTAGTTTGCGTGCTAGTTTATTCACATTTACATTTACAGTATTGTGCACTATAATGTTATTTCATTGGCTAACTCTGTATAATATAATGCTAGCCCATGGGTGAGTTTATTTAGTATAATGTTATGTCATTGGCTAACTCTATAATGCTAGTTTACTCACTGGAGTCCCTGTTGAGAAGCGCCATGGAAACCCTTATAGAATTTGTAAGCTAATGGTTTTAATGCAATGGTTGCAATGGTTTTGCTAGCATCCAAACTGACATTATAGTAAATAGAGTAATTTATGGACTAGCATTATAGTAAACAAACTAGCCCACAAATTAGTGTTATAGTAAACAGACTAGCACATAATGCACTAAACTAGCATTATATAGCATATATTATAATGGGAATTGTATTGGTTTTAATGGGAATTGTAACAGTCCCAGTGGGTCTCTACTGCTAATTCCTTGGTGGCATGTTATGTCTAGTAGATACCATTAAAGACCTACGTCCTGCTACATAATGGAAACCATTTGGTAATGGTTTTAATGGTTAACAGCTGATGGCTTGTAATGGTATTTGTAGTGGAAACCATTAGAATTACTGTGATGGTTTCTGTTGTATTTTTCAGCAGGGGTTGCATTATTCTTTAAGAGCATTATCACAGGATCAACACAGTCACAGATTTTTATTTTAGTCTGACGAAGAGAGATGGAGAGAGACAGGCAGAGAAAATATGGAACGCTCTCCGAGTGCCTCTCACAGCACCTCTAGACTCGGGAATTAAGTATAATTGCATTACACATTGTTCTGCCACTCAGACCCCAGAGGGTACTGTTTGTGTGTGTGTGTGTGTGTGTGTGTGTGTGTGTGTGTATTCTCATTCTGTTTATCTATGTGTATCCAGGTATACATATAACACTAGCATATTTGCAAACTAGCATACTTTCATGTGTCCATGTGTACATACAAGCCCTCCTGCGTACTAGAATACTGACATGATATCGCTCCTAGTTGCACACTTGAATACTAGCATACGTCATACTAACTTACTTGTACATTTTCATACTTTTCTAACTGCACACTAGCGTACTTGCATACTAGCATCCTTGCTTATAATTTTGCAGGCTGGAGTTTCAGCATGGGTTCCGCGTATCAGTTCCACAGTTGGAGAGTGTTCGTGGTCGTCTGCGCACTACCGTGTGTCTGCGCGGTCGTCTCTCTTACCTTCATGCCAGAAAGCCCACGCTACTTCCTAGAGGTAAGCTGTGAATGTGAGCGTGTGAGCATAAAGTACACTTAAAACACTCAGGCTTTCCGGTATAGGAAAATAATCCATGATGGTTTGATTATTTTCGTATAACAGTGCATCCTTGAAGTGTTTCATTCCTTTTATAACACAGCAGTATGTGTGTGTTTTATTGATGTTGTAAGTGTATCTGACTGTGTCTTAATGTTTTCCATATTTGTAGACGGGGAAACATGATGAGGCGTGGATGGTGCTGAAACAGATCCATGACACCAACATGCGTGCTCGAGGAGAGCCAGAGAAAGTTTTTACTGTGAGTATTATATAGTAGTATATAGTATATATGGTATAATAGTATAATATATAGTAGTGTGTATATATATATATATATATATATATATATATATATATATATATATATATATATATATACACACACAGTTTTTTTATCTTTATGAGGACCTTCCATTACTATATATAATTACTGTAGCTGATTAATTCTGTGCCGTTACCGTTACAACCCTAACCTTAAACTCAGTAACCAAATGGAGATATTTTGGCTTTTTAAAACATACTTTTATTTAAAGGAAAATATTATCCAATGAAACTATATTTTTTGGGAGGACCGGATAACCAAGAGGACGTCTGACACTTTCTTATAATTGTGAGGACTTTTTGGTCCTCACAAAGGGCTGAAGAATACATATACACACAAACACATATGGTTACACACCTTTTTTCTTTTTTTGGGTTTATTCTTTATCCTCTACCCGTCTCAAAATAGCTCCTTAAACTTTGTTCTCTTTGATCACAGATGTGTACCCAAATTACTTATTCAAGTAAGAGCACAATGACTCATGTAAATAAATGTATTCTCGGTTAAAAGTCCAGCATCAAATTCTTCACTCAAGTTAAAGTAGAAAAGTATGAACTTTTACATTTACTTAAAGTATGAAATTTAAGTATAAGAAAGAAGATTTCCGATCTTGATTATAAATTAGGGCTGCCATCACCAAGGAATCAAGGAGTATGGGAAAACTTTAGATGAGACTTACTAACAACAGCATCATTCCTAATCTTTAAGATTTATTCCTAATCGAGCATGATAATAACTCTGACCACAGACACTAGCTGAATTATAATAGATAGCTCTCCCAGTAGGAAAACAATTTGCAGAGTTTGGTGTCCTTGTTTTTTTTTTTTGTGGAAACCTACTCGAATCGGCGAAATCGCATTCGCACGAAATTGTTTCGCACTGTCTTTCACAGGGTTGTTTGTTGGTAAATGAGACCTTTTTGCTGTACTCATGTTCGACGCACGTGAACTGAAGAGGGCTTTGACTGAACGTGCGTCATGACGACTTCAAGTGACGCGTCTCATCCCAAACCTGCAGAAAATCTGCAGTAATTTTGAAAAATCGCAAGCTCCTCCGAACATTTGCTTGATTTTATATTCGTTCCTGCGATCGCAAAATATGGAAATCCGGCCGGGGCTGATTATGAATTTACAAATATATGATTATAGAATAATGTTTGAAAATGTAGTGAGGAGAAAGTAGAGGTTTTTCTTTTGAACATAGTGTTGGTCGCAATAAAAAGTCAAATAAATGAAAGATATATATACCGTAATTTTCGGACTATTGAGCGCACCTGAATATAAGCCGCACCCACTAACTTTAAAAAGAAAAAAAAATGTAAAATATAGGCCGCACTTGTCTATAATCCACAGCTGTCCACGTTGTAACATGAGATATTTACACAGAAAGATGTTACACAGAAAGATTTTTTTTAACTTTTAATTAAATACGTACCATAAATGCTTTTTTCCGAACAGTGCCTGTAACAAATAAAAAAAATAAAAAATACAGTTGCCTACCAGGAAAAGTCATTGATTGCTATCTTCATCTTCCCCCTGCGCACTAAAACCACTAAAGTCATCTTCTTCAGTGTCGGAATTGAAGAGCCTCATAAGTACGTTTTTTGTTAACAGTCCTAGTAAGAGGCAGGTCAAACGTCAATGCTACCTCATCCATATTTATGATGTCGTCTGGTCCGATGGAATTCTCGGCTATCCTTGTTTGAGTGAATTTGCGGAAGTTTGTACCTTTTTCCTCGTAGTCGGGAGGGAGTTGCTGACACAGAGTCATCCGTGACCTGATGGACAGGCCTTCTCGTCTCATAAATCTGAGACACCACGATGGTCCACCTCTAAAATCTTCAATCTTCTTTTCATTGGCGATTCTTTTGGCTGTCAGTCGGATCTGCACAGTGGGAAAACCTCGGCCGTCTGCTCTCTATGTGTTCACCCAGTCTTCAAGAACGTTTTCAAGTTCGGGCCATCTGCTTTTCTTACCTCTGAAAGCTTCTTTCGTCTTTTTGCATTGAGTCAGTTCTTCACGCTGCCGTCTCCAACGTCATCGATTCATTGATGCCAAGCTTACGTGCAGCAGCTCTATTTCCTTCTTCGACAGCCAGATCGATCGCCTTTAACTTGAAAGCTGCATCATATGCATTTCTTTGTGTGTTTTTCATGATGAGGGTGTGTGCATGAAGCGCAAAATGACTGATCTGAAGAATTTAGTGTGAGTGCGTTTGATTTAATTCGAACAGTTTCATTGGTCCACTGTGACCTGTTCGGTAATTTCATTGGTCCGATGTGACGAGGCTAAATGTTTTGGCGGCATGAAGCTCGTTAGCCTGTAAAAATACATAAATTAGCCACATCATTGTTTAAGCCACAGTGTTCAAAGCGTGTGAAAAAAGTAGCGGCGTATAGTCTGGAAATTATGGTAGTAATTATGCCTTGTTATTACCTGTTCCCGCTTCTGCTGCTGCTCGAATGATAAAATTCCAAGATGACACGATGTGCATCTTGATGCATGTTTGTAAAGTTTTGTAGTACAAAGCAACACAGCGTGATAGTGTGAAAGTTTTCGCGGATTCCGACTCCCTCACTTTTATCGCAGCATTGTGGTGTAGGTGTGAGTGTGTAACTCTATGTCTCCCCCTGCAGGTTAACCGTATAAAGATCCCTAAGCAGTTGGACGAGTTCGTTGAGATGCAGTCAGAGTCGGCAAACCCTGCCGCTAAAGTCCTCTTCCGAATCCGGAGTGAACTCCGTGGAGTGAGTCCGCATCTGCTCATTCACACACACAAACACACACACACACCCACAAACAAACACACACACACACCAGTTGTTGGCGCATTTACACCAGTTCAGCTGTCAGTTTTATCTCCATTCATTCATTCATCTTTATTAAGCAGTTTATCCTGGTCACGGTTGCAGTAGATCCGGAGCCTATCTTGGGAACGCTGGAAGGGTGACGGGAATACACCCTGGACGGGCCACTAGTCCACCACAGGGCAACTTTAGTGCCGGAATATCAAGTTCCAGTACTGTTGTGTGTCATTTTTATGTGCTATGAAATAATGTAGCTTTAGTACATATGTAATTCATGTATTTGTGTGTGTATGTGTCTGTGTGTGCGTTTCATAGATTTGGCTAACGTTCCTAAGGTGCTGGGATTACCCTGTGAAAGACAACACAGTGAAGCTGGCTATAGTGTGGTTCTCTCTGTCTTTCGGGTAAGAAACACTTCCGCCTCTTCCTGCTCTCACACACACCTTCACACACTCACATCTTTGGCTTTTGAACATCTTCAAGTAGGAAGTAGGAAGAAAGTAATCGCTGTTCAGACTGTATACACGCATGAACAGCACGAAATATGCTTTTGACATTTTTTGTTATCTAGCTATCTAAAATTAACTGGGATTTTTACCTCATATTTATAAACGTTTGTAATTTTCACAGCCAGTGATACCATGAGGTAATCTGAGAAGATTTTAAATCAGATTAATGTTCATAATCCTCATTGCTAGCCCTAACCAGCTAGCTAACATAAGCTAACCTGACAGGATTTCTGAGTCATATTCTTGTATGGTGATAAATTCGTCGTCAGGTAGCTACCATGAGCTAAACTGACAGGGGTTCTGGGAATGTTTTTTGTCATAATTTTTTTTGTCGTAGCTAACATGAGGTAACGTGACAGGATTTATGGGAGAATTTAAAGTTATACATGTTCATCAAGATTTCTGAAAGGACTTTAAGTCATAAATGTACATACAGTCTTTTCTAGCCAGCGTGAGCTAACCTGACAGGATTTCTGGGAAGATTTTATGCCATAAAAGTTCACTGCTAGTACTATCTAACTAGCCAGCATAACAGGTGGCCATATCTTCAGTTCTAACACTAGCTAGCAAAAATTAACTAATCTGACAGGAAATTTGAGAAAACCTTTACTTTTTGACTGTAGTAATAAAACTTTTTCGGGACTTAAACACATCTCTCCTTTCTCAGATTAGACATTTCCATCCATGTAACCTTGATCCTTTTTAAAGCTCATATCATATTATGTTCTATTCTTTCCTTTTTTTTTTTAATCAGTGATCTCTGACCAAACAGAAAATGAGAGCACTGCTTAGACATGACCTCTCTTACTTTCTCAGACACACTCACACTTTTTCTCCCAAACACACACAGTGATGGTGTGTCTTTGGCAGTGTAATGAGGTGCTGTCCTTTCATAATTGCTGCGCTAACAGTAGCTGTCGTTAATGTGGACGGGCCCAGAGGCGGAGCTGCGCAAGACGGCCCAATGTTGGTGTAATTACTGTTGTCATCATAGTCATTGTGTGGATGGGCCCAGAGGCGGAGCTGCACCAGGGGGACACATCCATCTGTAATTACCATAGTTCGTAATGCTAGCTAGCTAACAAAAGGACTGATTTTAAATGAGCCAACTTTATGTGATTTGAAATATAATGTAACAGCAGCCACTAACTAGCAAACTTTAACAATGTTAGCTACTTCATCGAAACTTTAAGCTAGCTAATTTAACTAACCTTAGCTAACGACACGTTTGTTTTTTGTCATTGTTTGTTAGCTAGCTGAACTTGCTTGACCAAAATGTTACGAAACTTGTAGTTAACAGTTCACCAACTGTATATAATTTAATAACTATGTAATAACAGTATTTTTATATGTATTTTATCACATAAAATATGAATCCTAATAGTAACATTGTCATCAAAGCATTAGCATATCTTCTGTTTGCTGAAATATTATAGTTATGATAGACGTGCATGCGTTTGTTCTAGTTCAAACACTGAACGTTTTGCAGGTTTTTGATCTACAGGGGCTGTAATCCTGTTGTTTTGTTATCCTTAATCTTCCCTTGTGTGTGTGTGTGTGTGTGTGTGTGTGTGTGTGTGTGTGTGTGTGTGTGTGTGTGTGAGAAACAGTGAGAGACCAACGCATCTCTCTCAACATGTAAAACATGCACTAAACCTGTCAGGGAGAGCTCGAGTAGGTGGACTGTAGAGGGGCATCATCATTCTTTTTCTTTTCTCTTCTCCCAACAAATCACTCCCTTTCTCTTTTTTCTTGCTCCATCATTGCTACTCATTCAGTTCTCCTCTTTCTGTTCCTTCTAAGGGTTCTGTGTTTTGTAGCTTTTTAAATTAAACCCAAAATGGCGGTCACGAACATCCACAAATTCTATGAATATCTATTAAAATACTTGAAATGGGAAATCTGACTCAGAATTCCCACTCCGAGGCGGACGTGATTGATTTATTCCCAGTTGGAAGGTGATAATTATATCTTTCCACATCTGACGAATAAAAAATTGATGTGCAGTAATTGTGTACAATATTAATTATTTCCACATTCAGTATAATTTTATAGGTTGCGTTTCATTCCTGGGTTAAAATAGGCGGAGTCAGACACAAATTTGACTATATGACATCACAGCTACACTTTCTTTTTACTTTCTAGGCTTGTTGTATGCACTGCTAAGCATAAAATAATGTGGGGATTTTTTTTCTTCATTTTTTGAAATGTTTAACGATGTTACTCCAGCTACTCAAACCGCTAACTACGTAGCTAGCTCCCCTTTCAAAAAACGTTTGAGAATCGTTAAGAACCTTTAAGGAAAAAACACACACAATACAAATGCTCTGTCCACTCGTCTTCTCTTAACATGATGCAGTTTCCTGTGATGTAACATCCTGTGTGTAGGTACTACGGTCTTTCGGTGTGGTTTCCTGACGTCATAAAGCACCTTCAAGCGGACGAGTATGCGGCGAGGGTGAAGCTCCACAACAATGAGCGCATCGAAGACTTCACCTTCAACTTTACGCTGGAGAACCAGGTGCACTCCAACGGGTCCTTCATCAACGACAGGTGAGAACGACTCGTCCAGACTCCTTTCACTCAACCCCAAGAATTTGGGAGGGCATGAAAACGTCCCGTTATTACGTTATATGTAAAAGTTTTTGACCTCGTTGCTTTTCATTTAAAATAGCTAGTATTTGATGTGTTCAAAATTATTTAAATAGCATGCTGTTTTTTGTGGTAATTCCAACTTTGGAATTTCCACTCGGAGCTTGACGGGAACGATTATTCTCTAACCGGAAGGTGATAATTACAACAATCGCAACAATTTTGCCATTAAAAAAAAGTGAGCGAAATCCAAACAAAAGTATTAACGTGTTAACGTGGGCGGAGACAGTCACAAACTTGCTCATTTTTTTTTTTACTTCCTACTCTCAATTTATGAACTGCTTAGCATAAAATGTAAAAATATTAACAAATGTTAAACAGCTAACTAGTTATCTACGCTAACATTAATGGTATTGATGTTACATACTGTAGCTTTCCACGTTTGCTAGCAAGCCAGCTAACATTTGGCTAACTGTTCCATACTGTAGTAGTAAACACGGTATTTTATGTATATTAAGCACTACATTGAGCCAGAGAAGGAAAAAGTCAGGGATGTTACAGTACCTTCCAGCACCTTTCGTGAAAATAAACAAAATACAGTATGTGTGTGTGTGTGTGTGTATATATATATATATATATATATATATATATATATACATATAATGTATCACACATGGAACCAGTATGAAATATTTTGAACCTAAACATATGGGGACATGGTATAATTTTATTTACTTATTTAAATTTTCTTCAAGTAGTTCATGTATTTGTTTATTTGTTTGTTTGTTTAGCAAAACATTTGCAAAATTATTGGCACCCTTACACATAATTTTGGAACAAGGTTAGGGGTTTTGTGTATGTGTGTGTCTATATGGGCTGTATTATTGTTTTAAGAATCTATGAATCTCATCCCTATCACAAAAAAAACCACACACACACACAGTGGCGGGATAACATCACATTACGCCACAACAACAGGAAATTAAAAAGCCTTTATCTGTTTTTCACATTCTCCCTCAACAAGACCTTCTGCCGCTCTCTTTTTCTGCATCTTTTCCAAAATGTTTGATAATTCATCTGATAATTCATCCTGTATCCCTCTTTTTACCTATTCAGTCCTGGCGGTAATGTGTACAATGAGACTGGTGCATTCATTTTGAAATGATATCAAACAGAGTAACACAACATCGCATCATATAGCCGAGGAAAGACATCAGATACGGAAAGGAAAAATAATATAAGGGGTGGGTGGGTTGGGGGGGCTAGTGAGGTGGAAAGCTGTTGAATGCTCGATTCTGATTAGTAGGTGGAGTTTCACTATAAAGTACACATAAAGGTATAATATGGAATGTCCTAAAAAAAAAGAAAAGAAAGAAACCACTGGTGTCCGAATGGGTCGGCCAAGGAAAACAACAACGTCTGGTGACAGGAACATTGTGAGGTCACAATGTTGACATCACCGATAGTGACAGTGACATCATCGACAACCTCCACAGGGCAGGGGTGAAGGTATCACAATCCACAGTTCGAAGAAGACTTCGAGAGGCCATACCACAGGATGAAAGCCACTCATCAGCAGTAAGAATCGGAAAGCCAGATTGGAATTCGCAAAGAAATACAGAGATGAGCCACAAACATTCTGGAACAAAGATTAACCTCTACCAAAGTGTGGAGAAAGAAAGGATCTGCTCATGATCCAAAACATATGGGCTCATCTGTGAAACATGGTGGAGGTAGTGTCATGGCTTGGGCTTGCATGGCTGCTTCTGGAACAGGCTCACGAATCTTTATTGATGATGTAAGTCATGATGGTAGCAACAGAATGAATTCAGAACTCTTCAGGAACATTTTATCTGGTTCTATGTTTTATCTTGTTTAACACCAAAACGCCATGGTTTATGATATAAATACCAGGAATTAAAAGCTGAAATCCTAAACTCTCGTCTCATAGCCATCTTTTGCTCTCAAACCCAGATGTCTTTATCATATAGCACAAAGAAATGAATTGTTCTCGCTGTTCCACTAGATTTGGAGGGGAGTTTTAATATCAAACTGGATGGCTACCTGCTCATAAACTAGCTTGCACTTGCATCCGAACGTCAACGTCAAAAGCCAACGTCAAACTCCAACGTTTGAGGAATTTACAGAGAATACAATTCTATATTAAAATCAACCATCCATAAAAGGTTTACCATTTTACCGTCATGTGTTTGAGATCTTTTGGATAGCACGTTCAATATTCAGTGTCTAAATCTGCAGAAGGTAAGTTTTATTGGAAAAGTAAATAAATAAATAAATAAAGTAAACCGATTTGTCCTCAGGTTCATCAGTATGAAATTTAAATCGGTCACCTTTAAAGATTCCATCTTCCAGAACTGCTTCTTCGAGGACGTCACTTCAATCGGGACATTCTTCAAAAATTGCACCATCCTGGACACGTTCTTCTACAATACAGGTATGTGTGTTTGTGTGTGTGTGTGTGTGTGTGTGTGTGTGTTGCAAAGTTACTGTAATTAAAGGCTACAAGATATAAAACTAGGTGTGTTAGTGTCTGTATCATTTGTTAATCAGGGTCACTAATTGTGTTGGGTTCTGAGAAAAGCAGTGATGCAGGAAGAGTGTGATGTAAGACAAACCCATCATAGAGTTAATCTGACTAAGATTTTTAAGTCTAAAACTAAGTCCCGGACAAACAGTATTCAGCAGAATGAACGCTGTCCCCCGCCTGAAACGGCACGCCTCGTATATTGCCTCATGGGAAACATTGGGAATATATCTTCAACAGTGTATTTCCTGAAATAATAGAGATTGTCAGTTTGATGGATTTGCTGCCAATGGAAACAAAACAAAGCAACAGTTCCGGACGTTGTGTATAGTAAGTAGTAAAGAATATCATCAATAAAAATCTCTCAGAGGAGGAAAGGCAACGCGAGTACGTAGTCATGTCGGCGGAAATTTGAGTCATCAGTGTCCCAACGTGTAGTGAGCCAGGGTCCTTAGCAACTCGTGTGCACTATATACTAATTCACTGCCTAGGGAGCGTGGGAGCTGATTGAGACCCACCCAGTGAAATGTAAATGGTGAACATTTCTTATTTAACAATTGCACATTGGTCCAATGGAGGCTGTTTTGACATGGCTCAATGATGTGATGCAAAATGTTAGTCTTTGATATTAGATGTACAAAAGAACATAGTGTCTTGTCTGAGAATATAGCGTATAGCATGTGATTTGATACATAGCCATTTAGCCGTGTTAGGCTACATTGTTTGAATAAATACTGCGGGCGGATTTCTCAGCTAAAGGATATGTCAATTAACACGTAACAAGTACAAGTACAAGTTTGTCTCATTGTTTGATAACTAGCACAATGACCGTTGAATTCGATTCGGTTTGATTTGTAGAGCGATTTTTACAGTAGAAATCGTCACACTGCAGATATACATGAATCCAGATGTAGGTTTCTATTTAGATTATGAGAGTAGCAAGGAAAAACTCCCTGAGAGGACATGAGGAATAGAGATGTAGGGAGTCACAGCAAGAACGTTGACGCTGTAAATAAAATGTGACGCAGCATGACTAATCCCCAGTTCTCGCACACAGATATCGACGACTCGAAACTTATCGGCTCGTCAGTGATCAACAGCACGTTTGCGCACAATAAGACGGGGTGCCAGGTCACATTCGATGATGACTACAGCGCATACTGGGTGTACTTTATCAACTTCTTAGGGACTCTGGCTGTGTTGCCGGGCAACATAGTCTCCGCCCTCCTGATGGACAAAGTCGGGCGGTTGAGCATGCTGGGTAAGCCGTTTGATCCTATCGATCATGCGTGCATACTGAAACATGTTCAGAGCTGTATTTTGGGTCATTTAAGGAGTGAGACGATTGATTTCCTTGGTTTTAAGCTTGTCGTTTGTTGTCTGTTGTTGTCTAGGCGGCTCGATGGTTCTGTCTGGTATTAGTTGTTTCTTCCTGTGGTTTGGCACCAGCGAGTCGATGATGATCGCCATGCTCTGCCTCTATAACGGGCTCAGCATATCCGCCTGGAACTCTCTGGATGTAGTCACAGCCGAGCTGTATCCGACCGACAGGAGGTACACACACACACATAAGCACACACACTACGAGTGTGATTGTACAGTGAATGCATTTCAGTATGGCACGGCTGCAACATACCGATGAATGAGAAGGCAGTACGATAGAAATAACATTCACTTCTGACAAGCACTTAGTGATTAATTCTTAGAAAACCAATCCCCTGCTATTTTTTTTCAATAAAGAGATAAAACATGTAAGACAATTGCAATGAAGGTTTTGCTTTTCAGTATGAAGTGTTTTCTGCATGTCACTAATGAAAATATGTATTGTATAATAAATAAAGTTTAATAAATAGACCCTTATATTTAGAATGCAAAATGCAAACAACAGGTAATAATTTGTGTATGTGTGTTTGTGTGTGTTTGTATGTTTGTTTGTGTGTTGCAGGGGTACAGGATTCGGGTTCTGTAATGCCATGTGTAAGCTAGCGGCCGTGTTGGGGAACCTAATCTTCGGCTCGTTGGTGGGCATCACTAAAGTCATTCCCATCCTCCTGGCATCGGTCGTGCTGGTGGCCGGCGGTCTCGTGGGACTACGACTCCCAGACACGCGTTCCAACGTCCTCATGTGACCCCCGACCTCTGACCCCTCCCCTCCAACCAGAGAGTTGCCACAGAAACAAGAAGGACACTCCGGGTTGGGGCAGCTGCAACAGGCTACAACATCGTCTGATTGTTTAATGAGTTGTATGCTCAGTGTTAGATTGTTAATATATTTATTTATTTAAAGCTGCAGTATGTAACATTTGCAGATTTTGGGGATTTGGAGACCCCTCTGCTGGAAACATTTTACTGCAGGTATGTCGGAGAAAAACATTTGATGATAACACTGTTACGATGCCTACTGTAATTCTGGCTTCACAATAATGCCACTGATAGCAGCTGAACCTTCTTTCGTGCCTAATATATTGGCGTCTATCTGCGATGATGTATAAATCTAAAAAAAAACCCAACAACAAAAAAAACAAACAACAGCTCGGACCTCCCAAAATTGCACAGTTTTAGAGTTTCTTGTTCTCTTCTGTCTCAATAACCTTCAACCGAACCTTCTTTCATTTTGAGCAAAAAGTTACTTACTGCAGCTTTAATCTGAAGTCATATTTATTAATATTTATTGAAGTTAAAATCCTGTTTAAAAGATTAAAAGCCCAATCTTGAGCAGTGACTGCAAAACAAATGCCTTAGCTGAACTATCATAAATCATACAGTGCCAAAAGCAGAAGCTAAGTCAAAAGATGAAAATATTAGTCCGTGCATTTTTATAACGGAGACGTGTGATCTTGCCTGGGCTTTTGTCGTTTAACCGTGCTGAAATCTTCTTGGTTTTTTTTATTGTTATTTTATGATGGACGATGTTTAAGCCTTTACACCGAGTGGATCCGAGGCCATAGAAAATAACAGCAGCTTCTCATATTAGCGTAGGCTGACCTCTGCTAGGAAAAAAAGCAGAAAAGAAAAGAAATTCCCTGTTTTCTATTTTAAAGCAGAAGACATTTTAAAGCAGCGATAAGGCTTTAGTCTTCGTTCTTTGTCTTTGTGAACCGTGTCGTTAATCTAGGCTTATTCGCAAGGGCTTTGCTTTGTAGTACTTGTACTTTATTTATTTTGTGGTGTGTCTGTCTTTCTGTCGCTCTGTTTGTTTTCTCCTCTAATCCGAATCTGCATGTACTGTACGTCCAAGCGTGTGTATGTGTGAAGGCCCTCGCTACGCTGCTACTCTGTAGTGTTTCTCGGTCATGCTGCTGTGCGTTCAGTCTCCTCTAATCACGGAATGGCCTTTTTTCTCGATACCGTGCCTCTTTCCCCTAACTTTCCCTAACATCTGTGCTCTTCTGTATGCCTGCCGCATGTCAACGCATCATCCGGCTCTGTGTGCAAATCTCCTACCTGCTCTTCCATCTGGAAGGAACTCGGCTGCAATCGGACTAGACGTAACAGACGCACGCTCTAAAGCAAGTGACAGGTCACCTGATCAGGAAGATAGCGTCAGTGTAGCGTGTCGCAGTTAATAGTTTTTAAGTTTAGCAAAGTGCTAAACGAAGTGCAGTTTTAATGAGGACGTGATGATGATGCAGTTCTGTGTTTCAGAGAAACATTCTTGGTTATGTGGTTCCTAAAAAGGTTCAGGAAAATGTTAGGTGTACCTAGACAATGCGTTGTTGTTTTTTGTTTTTTTTACTGCACTGGATTGTGTACGCGATATTTGTAAATCGACCTGCAGGTCTGAACGTCACACTTTGCGCCATATTGTATAGGAACAGAGGGTTAAACAAACATTGACCTGCGCACACCTGACCTGGTTCTTCACTTCTACGCCGGCTGCTTTTGTGTTTGGAACAGACGATAATGTTTCATGGGAACCTTTTTTTTTTTTTTTTTTTTTTTTTACGAATCCATGTGCCATACAACATTTGCAATACGATACATGGGTTCAACAAGGTCGATCCATCCATCTTTTATACCGCTTATCCTTCCTTCAGGGTCACGTGGAAACCTGGAGCCTATCCCAGGGAGCAACAAGGTCGTTTTATTTATTTATTTATTTATTTATTTATTATTATAATGAGTGAATGTTAGATATAAATATATTGTTTTTAGTGGCTTTATTGTTTGCTTTTATTCGCTCCATTAGTTTTGTGTATTGATAAAAGAAACTTCCTGTAAACGTGTTTTTTTTAAACATATTTCCCATTCTTCCCATTCCTTTGCCAAGCAAAATGAATGACCTTGACATCCTACACAGTTGTTTGATTAACATTTTGGCCAAAATGAAATGCACACTCATTTCACTGCTCAGTATCTCTGCGCATTTTGTTTGGGTTTTTTTTTTTTCTTCCCCCAGCTACTTACTGACTCACCTGGTTCGACTCACCTGGTTCGACTCACCTGTATTAAAATGACTCTCTGCTTCCGGGGTCTTAATTGTAGGTCACCGCAGAAGGGGAACCTGAAACCCATTCATGTGGCAGCTCAACACAATCCATCCACCTGCCTCCTTTCTCTCCAGTGCTGAACAAACGCAAAATAAACCGACATGGAACTCAAACAAATAATAATAATATTAATAATAATTATTATCATAACGATGTCTTTAAACCGGATATTGCATGCGTGTTACGGAGATTTCTCTTTGTGTTTCAGCTTGATGTGTGTCGTGTTCTCCAGATATGGAGCAGAAAATGAGTGTTAAAAAAGAAAAAGAAAAAAAATGTGAGTGTATGATTTCGGTGATTTGTTGTGTAAGATGTATGATGTATGATGTGACTGAGTCTCTTGGGTCGTTGTGGCTCAGCTTCTATAGAGTTTATTCAATGTCTGTAAAGTCTTCGGCCAAATACTTCCTCTCGATATGATTTATTTTGAAGAGAGAAGAGTCGTGTAAATTGTAGAGCGGTTTCGAAGCGGATTCAGGTTCGGATCCGGCTGTACTGGAATTAAAAACGTCTATAAGAACAAGCATGTTTCTGGTGCTTTATTTATATTATTATATTATTTGTAGCAATGAACCGGATGCTGAAATGCACTTTTGTTTGTTTAGTTTAGTCGTTTTACATATTAGAGGAGAAATAAATGCTGAGTGCGTAAGGAATTCATAGGAAAATAATCCACAAGAGAATGGTGTGATGAAGCAGTTACAGTTACCGCCTGAAACGTTGATAGTTCTCCCATAATGGCACAACTTGAAGTGTTTTATTCCTCTTACACCACAGCAATTTGCCAATGGCAACATTTTTTATTCGTTAAAGAGCAACACGTCGTTCGTTTCATTCTGTTTGAGTTGCATTCGATGCTGTGGAACGTCCTTGAAACGGTCCTGTTATCACTTACGTTATAGCAGCTATAAAGATTCGTTCCCTCAAGAGCCTGTCTTTCTTTCTTCTCTTTTATAACAAACGCACCGGTTAGGGTTTTGAAAGGTGCCTAATTTTGTTTTAAAGCTCTCATATGATAGATTTACATGCATCCAAGGTCAAAAAACACTTTAACGTGCTCATAATTTAAACTGCAGCGTTACCTTTTTCCCCCCGGTTTCACAAAATGACTCGTTAAATGATCCATTCTAAAGGATTTGTTCTAAACTCTTCCTTTCAGAAAGCATACTCTGATTGGTCAGATTTGTGATCGGTCTAGCGCTGTCAGCCAGCGGCCGATGAAGACCAGAGGCGGGGCTTTTTGTTACAAACCTACCTAGGTTAGTACAGGAAGAAAGTCTGGAATCACTAACGACTCGTTTCAGCTGTTCAGAATCGATTCCTTCCTTTGGGAGTCAATAACTCCGTTTGTCGTGCGCTTTGATTTTTGAAACTTTGCAGACGTTTTTACATTCACAAACAGTTCTATAACACACTACATGAAAGGTAATATTTGAAAAACCATGATAGGTGCACTTTAAAGCTGAGAAGCCCAAAGCTTGTCATGTTACCAAGAAAGTTACAGCGCTGACACTGGAGGCACCTTCCAAAAATGCTAGAAGCATCTGCCATACAAGTCCATGTGCAAGTTGTTACTATAGCAACGATGAAGTATTCGAACAAGCACATTAGCATAAACATGAGATTTGAATTACAACTGGAACTACTGACAGAGCCGCTGTTATAGAAAAACGTACAGAGCTGTGCTGTAATTTAATATAAGACATGAAAAATATCAGAATGTTGTTATTATTGGAGCAGCTGAATAATAAGTGTGCGGTTTAGTGGATTTGAACTCACAACCTTGCAGTCAGTGCATCTGATACTTACCTGATGAACCATCTTAGCCAGGTATGTGTTGAGGAATCATAATCATGCATGAACATAGAGGGTCAGAAGAGGCTTCATTATGGCTCAGAAGAGCTCTGTTGCTTATTTAGCCTTTATCAGCACTTTTTTTTTCATTTGGGTCGCAGAATCCAGACACGCAAACCTCCGAGCAAGGCTATAGACATTAAATTCTAATGTGTTTATTCTTTAAACTTTAACAGTCTTCTGGATCATCGTGGCACAATTTACAATGGTTCTTGAGCATGCTGTGTGTTTTTATTTTTAAAACAGGAGGTGGAATATGTGTGTGTTTCTGCATAATTTTGCCACCAGATGGCGGTATGCACATATCTAACATTTTAGCCTGAGCAACATTTGTAAAATACCAAATGGTACAGAGTTTACATGAAATGTGTTGGTAATATTCACATAAAAAGATCATAATAATAATAAAATAACATCACATTTTATACATTTAAAATGCAGCCCAAAGTGCTTTACAGTGTGATGTGAAAAGCAGAGAAGGGGAAAAAAGTTTTATGGTAAAATAGGCAAGTCATGAATATGCATCGAATAGTAGCAGGCAGAAAAAATAAAAATGATAACACTATACAAAAACTGCAAAAAATAATACATATTAAACCTATCCATCCATTTTCCATACCACTTATCCTACACAGGGTTGTGCGGAGCCTGGAGTCTATCCCAGGGGACTCGGGGCACCAGGTCGGGGACACTCTGGACAGGATACCAATCCATGACAGGACACAATCTCACACATACACACACATTCACACACTCTGGACAATTTAGAGATTCCAATCAGCCTACAATTCATGTCTTTGGACTGGAGGAGGAAACCGGAGTACCCGGAGGAAACCCCCAAGGCACAGGGAGAACATTCAAGCTCCGCACACACAGGATTCAAACCCCTACCTCTGAAGTGCGAGGCAAACGTGCTAACCACTAGCCACCATACCTCCCCACCCCCCTCCCTCCCCAAACATACACACATAATACTTAATGCAATAATTAAAATAATATAAACATAACATAAAAGTAAAGTGCCAGTAAAGTAGTGCAAATAATACTTCAATGCAAGCGTGTTGTTTTTTTAAAAATAATTTTTAATGTGTGTTACATGGAGCCTGATGAATGTTTGTTGTTATACAGTTACACATGTTCACGTTATCTAAGACTCACTGGATCCAGTAGATAAGTAATGATTTGCAATAAACCTGCTCCGAGGTCTTCGAGGTCTGGATTTATCTCTCAGTCTGTCTATAGGCATCGTAACATCCGTATCCGTAAAAATCCAATTATAAGTCAATTATTTGAATAAACTCATAAACGATAAATGTAAACGATGTATCTAAAGGCTGTTGCTTTACACAATGTTTATTGTTATGTAAGGAATAAAACCATTGGAGGAGTGCCGTTATGGGAAAATGATCAAAGATGGGGTGGTGTGATTTAAGAATTTTGTATAACATGTACTTTTTAATCATTTATAGTTACGTGTAATGTTGTGATACGTCCACGAAACAATAGAAATGGTTTCTTGAACGCCAGGGCAGCGTAAGTGCTTTTGCGAATACTCCAGATGCACAATTTTTCTCTGAGACGAAAGTCAGATCAGTGGACAGTTTTCCGTCCGCGCTTCATATCTACCAGCTGCAGGCCAGATCAAAGTCATAACACGGATACGTAAGCGTATCCCAGATGTGTGTGCGAATCTCCCAGAGCCGTAAACAAAAGAAGCAAATTGTAGCGCTCTGTAATCAGGCTCCGTTTCTGTGTTGATCCTTCCTCTTTGATTTACGTGTTTGACAAAAACCAAAACTACGGCCTTTTTTCGAGCCCGAATGTGGCACAGCATATACTTACTGTAGGCTGTAATTACCACAGAGAAGCGTAGAGATAAAGAACACTCGAGCACATGTGTGGCGCTATCTGACATGACATGTGTCTCAATCACAGGTGTGTGTGTGTGTGTGTGAAACCGTACCATCGTTGATTCTTGAGAGTCAAAATGGAGAACCTCACACATTCAGAGACTAATAAATCTGTACTGTGTGTAAGGGATGATACAGAGATTCCGAAAATAGGGGTCGTGACCCCACAGGGGGATCAGTTGACTTACAAATGGGATCGTGATAGAAACGTACAATCTCCTCTTGTTAACATGTTAACATGATCAAGAATGAATATTAGGAATATTGTGCTACCTACTGTATGCTGATGACGGACAGTGTATGCTATCATTTTGAAACGTTACTAGGAAAGATGTCGCTTAAGACCGTACTCTCACTAGCGTAAGAGTTCAGCAATAAAAATGGATACATTTCTCCGTGCATCTACCTCTGCTAGTTCCGGAGTTTCATGAAACGACTCAGACTCAGCGGAACAGGAGAGGTCACGAAAACGAACATGGAAATGTATTGAATTTGGATTTATTTTCAAGTCGTAAATGATAAATCTGGAATAAGAAATCTGCAAGCCGTAGAGAGGTTTGAGGATGTGGGCATAAAACGCGCCAGAATAAATCGATTCTCCTAAGGATGTCAGTTTATATTTAGTACAACATGTCATAGCCTATTTTTTATCCATTTATAGTTACGTTTAATGTCACGGAACATCCGTGAAATAAATTCCTGTTATGACTTACATTATAGCAGCTATAAACTTTCTTTCACTTTCTCTTGTTGTCGTCCATCCTGAAGAATTTCCTGTGTCATAAAACAAAGCGCTGACACTGGCGACTCCTTCCAAAACTGTTAAATTGTGATAAGGTTAAGATTTGTAATTAGGTACAGACTACCTCGATTGCCTGTGCAAGAAATTCACACTGAATCCGCATCACTTCTTTTGCACTCTGTACCTTTCATGTTCTCACTTTGAATGCATTATTATTATTATTTTCATTAATATTATTATTAGTATTATTATTGTTGTTGTTGTTGTTGTTGTTGTTGTTGTTGCTGTTGTTGTTGTTCTTCTTCTTCCTCTTCTTCTTCTTCTTCTTCTTCTTTCTCTTATTATTATTATTATTATTATTATTGTTATTATTATTTATACTGTTTTGCAAAAGTTTTCATCCCCCCATGTTTTTTTTTTTTCTGGTGTAAAAAAAGGGAAATGTACCTCTATTTGAAAATAACTGAAAATAAAATGTTTTTTTTAAAAACACTTAGATAATAGATAATAAAAATAAAAACGCAAAGCAACCCTAGTACACCTGGTGAAGATCCGTTATTCATCAAAACAAGCTCTGCAAAAAAAAATAACAAATTTGCATTGAATGTAATAATCACAAGAGCTCTGTCTCATAGATCATGAGGTGAATATATTGTAAAAGTTCCATGAAAAAGCTTTTGTTTACTGTTCTGTTTGTTTTTAATTGCTTTTTGTGGAATGCATACTAAACGATATGAGAACAAAACAAAAGGACACTAAAAATGTATGAATTAAATTGAAAACATTCATGCTGCAACCACTGAAACCCAAAACCCACATGAAACAAATTGCCTTTCCAGACTTCTTTGTCAGAGGATTTTTTTTTTGTGTAATAGTTAGAAAGAAAATCAGGTCTGAATGGGATTTTAAAAAAAAACACAACACAAAGCATCATGTGATCAGGAAATGGGTCAAGGGGGAAAAACACACACGCTTTTATATAGTGTCTCCTGCTCAGAGCTGGCTGTGAGTTACAGTCCTCCTCTCAACACCTGGGATACGTGTAGACAACTAGTACTAAAATTAACTCATCGGCATAACACACACACACACACACACACACACACACACACACACACACACACACTGGGAAGTGAGGGAGGGATGGTAAACAGAAGCTACTTGCTTGCACATTTCTTTTAGCTCTGTGTACATGCAGGTTGTTGTAGATCGCTGAAAAGTGTTAGTCAATAAACGTTGATGAAGCTGTTGGAAAACTAAAACTGTTACAAAGCGCTGACACTGGAGACTCCTTCCATAAATATTCAGTAAACATGTTCTTACACAGTCCCTCCAAGATTTGCGACTGCAGAAATGAACACAAAATCAAGCGAATGCCGCAATATTCCGAGGCGCTCCTAATTTTTCAAAATGAGGTTTCCTGCAGATTTGGGTTTCAGGTTTCCTGCAGCTTTGGGTCACGTGACGTCACGTGACGTCATCACAGCACGCGTTCAGCTACACCTGAATATGAGTACAACTAAAAGGTCTTATTTACCAACAAACATTACTGCAGAACAGTTTTGTGTGATTGCAATTCCATCAATTTCTGCTTACAGTAAACCTCACCATACTGGCGATTACACGTTTTTCCACCATACAAGCCCTTACATAAGTTGGTATAACATATCACAACAAGCGCATTAATATACACCTGTGATTTGAACTACTGTCAGAGCTTATAGAACACATATAAGCTGTTATAGAAAACCTTCTGACCAATCACAGCGTTGTAGTGCAGTTCGTCCGTCAATTTCGACGAAGACCGAAGTTTCCAGGGGCGCAGTAACTCATGCACCATTCATACACCCACTCATACACCCATTCATACACTACGGACACTTTTGGAAAGCCAATCCGCCTACCATGCATGTCTTTGGACTGGGGGAGGAAACCGGAGTTCCCGGAGGGGACCCCCAAACCTGGAGGTGTGAGGCGAACGTGCTAACCACTAAGCCACCGTGCACCCACCAGCGTTGTGGTATACTGTAAGGCTAAGGGATAAGCTACATTGATTGTTTTCAAGACCTTCCTGGATTTCGACCTTTCCGTGGACTTACACGGCCAAGCGCAGGAGCTTGCGTTACCTGCGCCACACTGGGAATAGAAAAAGTCAATTAATCAATTTAATTCCCAATGGTGGTCCTCTGCAGTCTAATTTCCCTTCTATAACATGCCTTATATGTCTTGTTAGCTCATTATTAGGGAGTAAAATCAAATGTCAGCAACGTGTGGAGCAAACACGATGATATGCAGCACATGCGAGACTGAGAACCGCAAGTCTAATTATTATAAAGCCAGCCGTAGTTAAATCGAGTCTGGTCTCATAGGACATTCCTCAGTCACCTGCTTTCTCTTACTAACACACACTGACACGCACACACACTGTACACCAGCTGCTCTCTCTGATACGTTCCTATGGAGATGCTATCAGAGCTAACGGCTAACAGAAGGGGCCTATTGGCAGTAAAGTTGAGGCCGCGATTAACTGGAGCTTTGAGGTTGTCATGATAAAGCCACTGGCATAGTTTAATAATGAGCAGTGGGTGAGATCTGTGCTACTGCCATAAGTACTTAAATCATGTTTCCTATGAGCAGGATGAAAGGTGGTAGAACATTATTAGGATGTTTCGACAGTTCTACAGTTAAATGTCGCAAAAAGAACTCGTTCTAAAAACGTCTGCTACGTACAGTACATAATCGTTTGCTTTGCTGTGTACGGTGCTATTAGAAGGTCGCTCACGTGAATTAGTGTTAAATGTTCGAACCGACACTCAGACAATACAACCCTAATAGTAACACAAATTTATAGAACGTAAACGTTCTGAAAACGTTCTGAAATGTACCATTTTTAGCTTGGATCGCGGCTTGATCCGATCGATCCGAGCGCAAGCTACGCACACCTGGGGTTATCTCGAAAGAACCTTCACCGGAAACATCTAATGACATCACACCCTTTAAAAACGTACGATTGGTCCGAAATGCTGTTAATAAACTTTGTACTTCATAATTGGGTTTTAAAATGGACGTCTAATTTTTTTCCACGCACTTTCATGTCACATACTATTCATTCATAACTATTCATTAAGAGTCAGTAATTGATGCATGATACATTTTGTGTATCACGGTTATATAATGTACCAGTCCAGTGTATGTGTTTCTATACTGTACATTGTCTTTATTATGTATGCATAATAAAAATGACATCATTTGACCGTTATTCAGTATCAGTACAGACGTATATGTTCAGCAAAAAGCCCTGAAATACGATTTACGATGCGTGTCATCTGGGACCACAGCCTTAAAAGCAAACTTAAAAGATCAAGGGGACCAGAAGATAACACGAGATTAAAAACATGGAGACACACAGACACACACACACACACACACACACACAGAAGGACTGGTGCTCTTTAAAGTGTACAGATTTGAGGAAAACGTTTGTGAACCATATGCTAGGTTTGACTCAAGCATTCCAATGAAAAAGTGTCCTTAATATTGTTACAAGAGCAAAAATTGAATTGTATTGTAGCTAACTTTCTATTTCCCACACCCACAAAGGGTACTGTTTGGTGATTGTTGCTATAGTTACATCTCGAACGTCGTTATCTCGCTCTATTCCTGTCATCCTGTATCATATTCCATCAATATGTTTTGCAACAATAAGGTTGTGAAGGTCTCGGGAGAGCTCTTTGCTTTTACCCATCATGAAATGTTTCTTGTGTGACACCTTGGTATTGAAAAGCCTTTTTATAGACCATCAGTTTACTAACCCAGCTGATATTAATTTGCACAGATAGGGGGTATAATTACTTACGGATTTCAGCAGGTTCCTTGCCTTACCTTGCCTTGGAGAACTGCTTTTTCTTAGCGTGTTCAATGCTCGTGTCATTCCACTTTATTACACATGACTTTATTTATGGACTTTAATGTCGTGAAATCTTTAGATTTCCGGATTTCTTGAGTTAATACTGACGTCTGGTGAAAATTTCATGTGAATATCCTCATTGGAAATATATTTACTGAAAAAAATGTTAGTATCTGCAGCTTTGATTAGTTCCAAAAACAACACCTCAACCAATCAGAAGCAAGTATTTTCACTTAACGTTGTGCTACGTTTATCTACAGGTAGCTTATTTTTCTAGTATTGACTAGAGATAAAAATGTGAAAAATTTTAGACCAATAACTAAAAAAAACATCTATTTCATTCTATCGACGGAATCTTGCTCTGAAAATCTCACAGCGTTGCGGTGTCCAAATATTTCTTTTCCTGCAGGAGAAAATCATATCGCAGCCTTCGGAATATTTTGCAGCTTGTTGCCAGAAAAGTGGACAAAACACATGATGCAGGCCATTCACAAGCTTAACCTTGTGATTTAAGAAAATAGACATGAGCCAATAGTGGGGGAAAACAGAGCTGGCTGTTGTGTCTGTTTTTTTCTTGGGGGGGAAAAAAAGATTAAACAGAGCTTTTATTATCAAGTATCAGACACACAAGACACTTAATGCTACTTAATGATAGTGAAGGTTGCAAAAAAGAAATAAAAATAGCTAGCTAACTAATGTAATGCTATTCATTCAATCACTACATTCCCTCCAAAAAAAACCCCCCAAAACACCAAACTAGGGCTGGCTACAATCACGTGTTTGTTTGTTTGTTTTTCTCCACATCAATGAAAAAATGAGTGAGGTGAAAATCTGGAGCTCCTCTATAGCTTGCTATTGAGTTAATTCCAATAAGTTGTAGAAATATTGGAAATAAAACTAAATCCGACTCATTAGTGCTACGATTTTGGTGTCGTTTCTCCAACAGTCTGACAGGATTTGGTCTACATCTGTACAGCTGTTTCCTTACAGCCACTCGAAGAAGTCCTTTTCCTTTCCTTCACTCTGTCACACTCTCAACATCTTCCATCTCTCTCTCTCTCTCTCTCTCTCTCTCTCTCTCTCTCTCTCTCACTTGGTCTAAGGATTCATTCTTCTCTCTTTCGGTCTCTCTGGACGGTGAGACAAAGCTAGCACTGTCCCATCTGCCGTCCGCTGTCGTGTATTGGTGGTTTTGATTCACTTCACCATGACCAGAAATATGACATAACCTTTGACCTTCAGAACAAAGAGCTCTTCATGACATGCCTGTTTTCAATTGTAAAAAAAAAAAAAAAAAAAAAAAAGACTAATGTTTATTCGCCTTCTCTCACTCTCTCGCTCTCTTTTAAAAGCAACCTGGTCAGGGTTACGGTCACAGATCTGCGATGTAGAGCACTGGCTGTATTTCGGTGACCAAATTGTGCTGTTTTTGGAGAAAAGACAAACGCTAGTCAAATAGGAAATCCTTCTGAAATGAGTCACAAGGCTGATTTTGACAGCTGATTGGAGCAGGGTAATGTTACATGACAGTAATACGACATTTCTGATATTTGAAAAGTACCAAACAAGTCCATATCAGACTAATGTTTATATAATGTCATAATATACACGACCTGGTTACACATGCTACAGTATAACACGTTAAACAGGATCTTCAGAAGGATCACTGTCGTCATCTTTCTTTTCCAGACTTTTTCCGTCCGCTTTTGGAAGATGGATCAACTCACAGAATCCGATCTATAATTATGTGGCAAAACCCTGTCAGGTTGATTTTTATTTGGTCCTCCGTCTTTTCCGCATAAAAGAGTCAAGAGAGGGTCATTCGGCTTGTAATGGTTTGCGCATACAATGTATTAAATGAAATACATGTGGTATTAAATAATTTTCCAGTCATGTTAACATGATGAAAGAACCATTCAGAGGAAATTCAGGAGAATTATTTGGCTATGAAGAACCACTGTAATCGGCATTAAAAAAGCTGTAGCTGTGTTCGAAATGATCTTTAAACCTCAAATGCCGTTTAAGGTATTTCTTACCTCATAGGGTTTGAATATTGTTAGAATATTACTATTAGAATATTATCTAATCTAATTGGTCAAATCTAATTGACATCACCGGAACAGCTCTGCACTATGAGGAATTTTATTTCTCAGACAGATCCTTCAAGGTATTGTGGAGGGGAGGTATTTCTGGAACTTAGCTCACAACTGGGGTTCCTCAGGGGTCAGTTCTTGGTCCACTGCGCTCTTCTATTTATATTACATCTCTGGGGCAGGTGATTGAGTCTCATGGCTTCTCATATCATTGCTATGCTGATGACACCCAGCTCTATTTGTCCTTCCAGCCGGATGATCCGTCTCCACACGAATCTCTGCTTGCTTGTCGGACATCTCGGACTGGATGAGGGAACACCACCTTAAGCTCAACTTGGCAAAATCTGAGCTTCTCGTCATCTCAGCCTGCCCCTCAATCAACCACAACCTCACTGTACAGCTCGGCTCAACCACACTCAAGCCAACCAGGACAGCCAGGAACGTCGGGGTGACTTTTGATGACAACTTGACCTTTACAGACCACATCTCAACAATTGCACGGTCCTGTAGGTTCATCCTGTACAACATCAAGAAAATCAGACCCTATCTGACCGAACAGGCTATGTTGTATTTCCTCATTTGTAAGTCACTTTGGATAAAAGCATCTGCTAAATGAATAAATGTAAATGTAAATGTGGTCAGAAGGAGCCAATTCATTTTCTATGAAATGAACTCTGGCTGTTATAGACAGGTATATTTTAATCGTTCTAATATGTTATTTTTTTACATTGGGCTTTAATAAATAGATTTAAAACCTGCTCTGATTTAACAATGAAGAATGGCTCTATGGTAATATAGTGAAGTTTTTTATAGTGAAGGAGACGTTTATTCAACATTTATGGATTTAAGGAGTCTCCAGCGTTAGCGCTTTGTAAAAGTCAGTATGTTTTTCCACCACATGAAAGTCTTCAGGACAGATAATGTTACGCTTTCTGGTTTCTCAGTAACACGACAAGCTGCGTGCTATTTTTTTTCCGCCTTATTAACTTTAAGAGAAAGAAAGCGAATGAAAGAAATCGGTGAGGGAATAATTGCTGCTATAACGCTGTAAGTGATGACAGGAACTAACTTGTTTCATGTACGTTCCACATCACTAAATGTAACCTTAAATGGATAATTAGTACATTTATTTTTTTAAAGATGTAATCGCAAATTACTGTGGTATATGAGGAACATAATCGCTTTCAGAGCGCTCACAGTAACTCTGTTTTGTGTCCGGCTGCATCACATGACCTCTTCCTTCATTATTTTCCTATAACAGGATACAAAATGTGTGTTATCTGACTGATTGCATTAGATTTGACAGTAAAATTTATGTAAACTTGACTTCCCCCTAACTGTAATTTAAGCTCTTACATTGAAGCCAAGCAGCTCTTTATTTGACCTACTGCTTCAAGGGCTTCACCTTTCTACCTTTCTACCTTTCTGACTGCAGTTGTTCTCTCTTTCTCCCCCTCCCCCTCACTCACTACAGCCACAACCTGAGAGGGGGTGGGATTTGCAATTAGGGTTGCCAGATTGTGGTTTTACCATTCTTTTTGGATAATATAAATATATATTTATTTGTAAATTTCATATTTGTGCTGTAAATAGGGAGTATAAGAAGTGGAAATAGGACTCCGATACCATAGGACATGTGTCCAGCACCTTAATATTCTTTAATTAGTAGGTGAAATACCTGAATGGTACATTATGGCCTATTACAATTCAGAAGTATTTGAATATTGGACACTAACCAATCTCATAAATCCAACTGTGTGAAGGGAACAAACTGTACTTTGCATGCTGTACTTTAAATAAATTACGTAACTATGATTCGACTTAACCTTTAATACACTCTAAAGGATAAAACCGCGATTCATAATGTTGCCGTGCAAGTGATCATGGTACTAATCTCTACATTTCAGGCTTCTTGTTGCATTTTTCTGGCCTAGAATTTAACAAATCTTGAGGCTTATGTAGTTTTAGTCAAGAGGGTGGCCAGTTTGCAGAAGAGTAAAGACTAGTCCATTTTTAATTGCAATTTTTTATTACATTTATCATGGGGGCTCATGCCTAAATGTTGCAATCACACAAAAGGGTGTGTGTAGAAACTGGCAGTCCATTTATTAATCTCCAGTGGCATCTCAGGTTTATGAAGTACAAAACATCTCAGGTTTATGAAGTACAGCCAAATTATTATTATTATCTGTATTATTTGCAGCAATGACCAGTTCTCATATTGCAATAAAGAGGCCTACATAAAACACACACACACACACACACACACACACACACACACACACACACACTATATATATATATATATATATATATATATATATATCAACAGAAAACATGGGGAAACATTTATACCAAATATTTGTTGTGCAAATGTTTCTAATTTTGATTAGGTAATCCAATAAAATTTTCACTGCAGTCCTCAAATGACTTTTAACATGTTTTAGCAATGTTAAACATCAAGTTTTAGCAATGTTAAACATCAAGCAACTTGCATCACTTAATTCTGTGTGCAATGCAAATAAACCAGAATCCTTATAGAAACAGTTTTTTAGTATTAGAGTTTATTCTAGGAGATCCAGAAAGTTTTACGTGAAATGAAATGAAAGGTGTTTGTGCCATAAATGTTACTATGTTTTATACAGAAAGAAATAAAAAACAATATAGGTATTTTACCATACATGGATTATAAGCTGTGCATTTAGTGGGTGTTTAGTGCCTGCGTCTGAGTGACTCCACGATTGGGGCGCCGTTTGTTTTCCATTGATATTACATGTACGATCATGTATGTAAAGTGAAGTTTAAAAAAAAATTAAAACTCAGGTAAAGTGTCTTTCAAAATAACGCATGCGCATGGTTTAAATAAACTTAAACCATAAATAAAACCTACAAAACCTACAGCACCTATGAGTAGCATTTTTGCCTATCTCAGCCCACTGTCAATATACTTCATTTTACCTGTCAGAATAATTACTAATATACTTCAAAAGTCTTATTATTTTTGCATTCATTTGTCAATCCATTTAACATCTCATGCTTCAAAACATGCTTTTACATGAACCGTCTGTTCTAGGTTATGAAAAATGTGCTTTTTACATTCACTCAGCACCCGAACACATTTTCCCGGACCAGGAAGCTACGTCATCTGAATTTCCTGAAGATCATAGGAAGAAGAAAATGTTCTCATTCTTTGTTCTTTATTATCGTTGATGTTCTGACATTGACCGGTGAGGTCACTTTGAATATACAAGTGCAACATATTATCTTATATAAAATATAGACCGAAAGTAAATTATTAATGAAAGAAAACCGATTTCCGTTAATCCATTCCATTAGCATGGATGCTAGTTAACCACATTTTCTGTATTAGCTAATGCTATGCTAAAAAAACAAACAAACAAAAAACTCAACCTTGTTTATGCATCTGAACAACAAAACCTTTAACAAAAAACTTTAAAGAAATTTAAATGAAATGTAGCTTGAGTTGGGTTAATAAATGGGTTTTGATTTTATTAAATCTATGTTTTCTTTGAGAATCAAAGTTGGAAAATTATTAAAAATGTAACATTTCATTTATTAAGGAGTTAATGGCCTCCACGTTGTCATAAGTTTGCTATGATGAGGAGATTTTAAAATGAAAATGAAAATTAATCTCCCTTGTTTAAAAAAAAAAAAAAAAAAAAAAAAAGTCGAATTGTTAGTTTTGTCCAATCTGGCAACCCGGGTTTGAATCGATTCCGCCATGCTGAGACGCTCTCACTAACTTGTCACGCTTATTCAAGCCACCGCGAGCCGTTTTAAATCGCCGGTGGACATCGAAAAAAAACCCCGTTTTAATCACCAGGTTAGTGTGTTTATTTAACATTTATTTCAGTTCCGTGTTTTAGTTTATATTGTTAGTTGTTTTGTTTTTTTGAGGAATAACCTGAGGAGTAACTGTGCGCGAGCCTGTGTTAGTTGGACTTTGTGTTTGCGTGCACTTGTTACTGAGGTACTCAAGCGCAGCGGTTTATTTATTTTTTATTTAAAGGGATTTTTATGTATAAAAATGTATTTGACGTGTGCTTTTAAAAAAAACAACAACATCAAACGCGAGATTAAATATATTGGATGCGATAATGACGAGTTTTATATGGTTTATGCTTTAATTCGTTATAAATGTGAATTAAAACCTGTGCTGAAAGCGGCGCGTGTATCTCGGGGTGATTTGTCCTCTTGAGGTATTTTCTATTGCCATAGCAACAGTTTCGTGCCTGAACTAGCTAGCATGGTTTGGTGCTTTAATTCACAGTTCTGTCACTTTTAACAGCAACGAATTTTCGGGGGGAAACAGCTCGTTTTTTGAGATATTTTTGCGTCTTTGGTTTTAAAATAAAGAGCTGAATATCAGCCTGTCTGGGTTTTAAAGGTCATTCAGGGTGTTTGGGAATAAATTAGCGACTCCTTCATTTAAACAACAAAAGGCTCTGTTGTCAGGAGTGTGTGCTCCATAAAGTGCTCAAGGTGTGTGTGTGTTTGGTGGGATTTAACTCTGGACCCTGGCTTGAACTCAAAAGTTATGAAAACATTTCAGCCACCAGACCCTGTGTGGAAACTCAGACTTTGTCCAAATTGAGGACAAAATTGCATCAAGAGGCACTAAAAGCTGAAATTCTGTGTTTGTAAGAGGAATAAAATACTTTTGGGAGAGTGCTGTGATAGGAAAGTAATCAGTTACGCATTGGACTGCGTCACATCACCTTGAAAACAGTGTGGCCCATAAATAAGGTTCGAAACATGACCTTGTGAACGTACGTGATGGAAAAAAAAAACCCCAACAGGTCCAAACAGCTTTGTCGTGTTTTGCTCTTATCTGGGTATCTTGGCATACTACAAAACGGACGAAACTGGTTCATCGTTCTTCCAGTCAACTTCTGGGTTCGTTTCAGACAACAAAGCTAAGCTGAGCTGAACGTTCAAGTCGAACGTTTCAAGTGTTCTCGAGTTTCAGGCTGACATAACTGGAGTGCTTCTGTTTGTTCATTATTTTAGAAGTCCTTTGTGTAACTACAATTTGTTTGTTTGTTCTTTTTTTTTTTGTTTAAAAAAAACCCTGAATCTTGCCTAATTTAGAAATAAAAATCAGCCAACATGTATCTGGGTAACCCTTAGACACTTTGAGAAGATATTCAGACCTAGTAAATGCCATTCCAAGTCCACAACGTTCAGGAAGTGGTGTTGTAGGAAAACGATCAACGACAAGATGGTTTGATGTGGCCTGACATGAAGCGTCCCTCACAGACCATTTCCCAATAAAGCAGAAAGTATGCTTCACTTTTTACGCGTACTCTTGGAACAGTGATTTTTCTAACATTATACTTTTGCACTATTTAGTTGTTCCACAAGGTGGCAACAGTGACCCAGGGCCATTGATTCTCAAGGTAGCTGAAGAAAAAAAACGAGACGGGAGCGAGTGCAGGTCAGAAAGTACCCGCGTTTGTATAATCCTAGCCTTAAATAGTATAAGGATTTGTACACGGGTGCTAATCGTGGCGAGATATTGCCCGAGCACTGTTCTTCGTGGTGGTGTGGTTCTTCTTCGTTGTCGTCCTTCACACCAAAAGACCTTCTTTACTGCTCCGTACTGACTCTTGTAGGCCAGGAGGGGTAGTGCAAGTTGTAGTAATCCGCACGCCTCGACCGCCTGCGTACGCGTACATGTCGGATGGAGTATATTTCTGAAAGGCTACCCGACTATACGACTGCGTATACGCTAGCGTACGCGTTAAAAAAAAACAACAAAAAAAAAAAACTAACTATACCTGAGGCTTAACGGCACATCCTAAAGTGTTCTCTTCGTCTTTTACCACAGCAGTTAGACTTTACATACTTTTGAAATCTGTTTATAGTTACAGTTTTCCCGTCGTCACTTACATTATAGCAGCTATAAACGGGTAATAAGTTAAGAGCTTGTCGTGTTACCAAGAAACCGGAAAAAGCATAAACTCGTCTGTCCGAAGACTTTCCCGTGGTGGAAAAATAGTAAATCTCTGGAGACTCCTTCCATACATAACAGAACATACAGAAAATTTCACCGTATCAATGATTGTATGTTATTTTTATCATTTTTTCGGCGGGGGGGGGGATATGTTATGCTTATACTATAGAAGCTAACTTGTAAGGTTTGAACCCGTAATTTCTGAAATCTATCTGACAAGCTTTAATCTCGGATATGTTTGGGATCTGTCGATTTGCTCTTGAGTGCATCCCAATGGTGAATTTGGCAAGTTTCACAAATTTCTGCTTTTCCATTTGTATGGAAGTCCTCAGGGTTGGTGTTTTTAAAAACAACAACCAAAAGCTCAAGCTTGATTTAGCTAGCTTTTTGAAGTTGGAAAATTTTAGTCAGGATGTTTTATTACTTCCCCGTCGCCCGTGCTGCCTGATTCATGCTTTATTCACCGAATGATTCGTTCTTATTCACGGCCAGTCGCTTGGAAGTTAATTAGAGTACATGCCGTCATGCTCGTCTTTCCACATCGAGTTTCTTCCCTCGGATTCCCCCGAGGCGGCTTTATTTTGATGAAGCGAGGCCTGTGTTTTGCATTCATGTCGATAACACGTCCTTGATTTTGTTTTTTGGTCTCGCTTTCACGCCGGACTTTTTACAGAAAGTATGTTTAATACGTCCTGGTGTCGTAAAATGGGAAATGAAACGCTACGGTGTGATTAGTACCATGTAAAAGGAGTCTCCAGTGTCAGTGTTTGATCTCTTGATGTTTATGTTCTGAACAAAGCACTCACGTTTTGTGCAGGATGGACAGAAAGGATCAAACAGACCTGTTGTTTTTCCTTCTCAGCCATGCGCTGTTAGGTAGTAAAACATTAGCCTACAAGATACAGTTTCACCTGAATCCGTAATAAAATATATAAATAAATAAATATATATATATATATATATATATATATATATATATATATATATATATATATATATATATATATATATATATAAATAAAATTTTTTAAAAACATCATGATGGAATCAGCACTCCTTCTCGAAGGTTGCCAGCTGTTGCTTTTCTGAATAATTCCAACCGCATGGGGAAATGATTTTGCTGAGTAATACGCAACTAGTCCTGTGACGGGAAATAATTCGGTATGTAAAGTAGCTTAGTCGTCATGAAGTCATGGACACAGTATGACTGTGTGTTTATGGCATTACTTCATCGTAGAAATTAGTCGCTTTTGTGTTTTTTTGCCAGTCAGCCTTGTACATTTGCGTGCGAACCAGGAACGTTTTCCTCTACTGCATCATTTACATCAGTCTGTACCTATTATTGAAAGTATAGCTATTATTTTTCCCCCCGTAATAACTAGTAAAGTGAACAATCAACACAAAACAGCAACAAGCTCCAAAAAAAAAAAGTATCTAGGCAGAGCTAGCTAATTTGGTTCGGTTTAAGTTAGGTTTATTTGCGTTAATTAGCTCGTTAATTTTGGAAGTGGGAACTCGGAGCTCAGAATTACGTCATTTTCGATCTCCGTGCTTACAGTCAGTGTTATAGATTGAAGGAGCGCATACAAATGTATGTCGATTGATCTAAAGCAAATACTTGTGTGTGTGTGTGTGTGTGTGTGTGTGTGTGTGTGTGTGTGTGTGTGTGTGTGTATACACTGTACTCAATAACTTAATTAAACATGTGAAGCAGCCATTTTGATTTGGCGCCATTTGCTGAACTCGAGGGTGAGGAGACCATCCCGAGTTCCTGATTAGAAATTCCAAGTTGAGGGGGTGTTTTCGTTTTGTTTTTTCTAGTCGAGGCCGGAAATCGCGAGTTACAACCTTTAACTAATGAGCTAGTCTGGAGTTACATTCGTTTTTACGTTACGACATAAAACGCAAAATAGTAACAAGCTACAAAAAAAAAAAGAAGACAAAATTAAACGGTTTGTTGCCTGACATGATAACGTCAGAGTTTATTTTATTTGTTGTTGTTGTTGTTCGTGAACTACTGTTCGATGCATATTGGGCGTGTCGATGTTTGCGCCCGTATATTAGGACTCGATGTGGCCGAGAACGAATACCAGGATCAATAAAATGGACTTTATTGTGGTTGCTGTTTGCTGAGTTTTATCAGGTCGGTTGTAAAAGTCAGGTGGGACGTTTTGCCACCAGACAGTCTACGGGCGTCGTCACAACGGCGGCTCCGATCCTCTGCTAATCGCATGTCCTAGTAAACCATTATCGCAGTGAAAGGGCAGAGCGAGCTGAGCTCTGTTCCAGCGTTTAGACGAATACGATCGGGCGAGAGCGGTCCACAAGGTGCAAGTCGAGTATCTTTTTCTCTACAGAGAGACCGAATACAGGCAGGCTTTGTGTCACTTTGCCAACATCTTTCAGTGTGTGTACGGAGAGCAGCGGGAACAGCAGCGATGAGACAGGTGGGTGCCCTTATTCTGTTACAATGCTGGAAAGTACCCGCTCTTCTACAGATGCCCTGTCGCCCTCGCTTCAGAGCCATCCATTATTAGACAAATTACAAACCTAATAAAGTCTCGGTCGCTTACGAAGACCAGTGTCGGCGTTTAGCCCACGGCGACGTGTTCGGCAAAAGCTTTCGATCACGTGGTATAAAAGTTCAGCTCTTCTTACATTTCGCCCACGGTTTAACGCTTCGGTTAGAGGTCTTGACGAGGAACATCAGACTTTGTCCTCTGTAGCGCTATGACTCTCTAGCCAGCGAAGTTTTCCACCTGTGGCAAAACCCGTACGTTCGCATATGAGACGCTACACCGTGAAATAAGTGCACAGCCGGAAGCTTATCTGCATGCGGTTTAACTGATTCACAATCACCCGCTCGTCCCAGGAGATTCCTCAGGCGAAGGACAGCAGAGCTCATGTTAATGACCTGTCCCCTGAAGGCTCAGGCAGACCCAAGCTTGTGTTATTTAAATGTATTGATTTATTTTTAAACAGTGCGACTAATTTAAATTCTAATAAACGGTACCAATTACGCAGCTAAAATGTAAAAATTTGCTTTGTGGAAATCAAACATTTGTCGTGTACGGTTGCATGGCGGTTGTTTTTTTTGGTAGGTTTTGTACTGTACATACGCGCCATCTCGTCCTCCTTTTATAGGATGCAGTTATTTGAATCCTAATTGAGCGGCAGGTCTTTTTTTACTTTCGTTTGGATCTCTTGATTTGATGTCGATAACTGAGATTTTCATTCCAGATTTTCATTCAAATAAATAAGCGATTTTACGTAAACTCAACGGCGTAATCCCTATCTAAAAATTGTAGTAACTCATCACCAGTTATACGATTTGGCACTGATCCATCGATTCGCGGACTCGGGAGCTCGTGAAAGATA